>NW_010133376.1:11238-41604 GCF_000699245.1 Pterocles gutturalis | reverse complement strand
CCCCTGAGCCGTGAGTGTTCTTCCCCTCCCATCCACAGGCTCAGCTGCTCCCTGGTGATGCAGACGAACATGTCCAGCACTTACATCAGGTTAGTTAACCTGGTTAGAGCAAGCTGGGACTACTCATGTGAACATCTCTACCAATGGATCAAGTGGGGTAGTAATTTCCAGTTCGGATGCAGTGATGAACAGCTGTGGGGAGTAAACCTCTCAGCTGGAACAGCTGGAGCTGAAAGAGGATGTGTGACTACATCCTGAGACACCCAGGCTATGCAACAGAAGCATCTGAGCTGTGTTTATAAAATTTCCAGGCACTTAAATGAAAAGATTACCCTAAAACCTGCCTTAGTCATCACTAAAATACTGGAGCATCCTCCCATCTGTTCCTCAATTAGAAAACTAGCATGTTTAATTAACATCTCTTTATTTTCTGGTCTCAGATACTCGCAAAAAGAAGGAAAGAAGTCTGAGAAGCTGATTGCAGAAGGGAGCTCTAAATACACTGATACAAATACAAAATGACTACACAAAATAAAAGCTTAAGATTTCACAACACCTAATTACAGTGCCAAGAAGAAAAGTTCTAATAAATCCTAACTAGTAAAAATTAAAAAAAAAATAAAAATTAATCTTCTTTCCAAAAAAGACCCCTAACAAAAAAACAAAGAACCCCATGAACTGAAAAACTACATCTGTAGAGGGTGGAGGATCCTTATTATATTCTGTTATGAATTTATCTCAAGCTTCTGATGAAAACATCTTGAACAAGAATAACGTGACAAACCATTACCTCACTTAATTTCTTAATACTTGGGGGGTTTTTCATATTACAGACAATGTGCGTGATTTTCAAGAAAGGCAATAGGTTACTATGTGTCCAGTTCTGTACTGAAGACCTAACTCCCAAATATTTCTTTAACTCACTCAACCAGTATGTGCAGCATGTTGTTATAAGTCAGGTGGTAATAACAGCTTGATGCATCCCGTTAGAGAGGTTTGATTTTCAGCTGCTAATAATTTTTCTAATCTTTAATGCTTTGGTATTTAATATTCCCTATTACATGCCTTCTTCAAATGTATTTTTTCCCTAGGTGGACTGGGTCCACTAGTTTAATGAATGAAGTTAGGGAAAAAATACCAGAGACAGGTGGTTTGGTTTTGTCCAAGTTAAAAACAAACCAAACCAAACCAAACCAAAACAAAAAAAACACCCCACCACCACCACCAAAAAAAAAAAAAACCAAAAAAAAAACCCAAAACAAAGCAAAAACAGAAAAAAAAAAGAAAAGAAAAAGAAAAAGAAAAAAAGCCAAAAAAATGTGGAGAAGTTTTTTCTCAAAACTTCTAATGCTTCATGGTTTTGAGTAGGGTTTTCAATTTTAGAAGCACTTAGACATGTTTCATGGACAGTCTTTTGCTGTGCCTACATTTCTCCTTCAATGAGTTTGCTTACATGTCTTTGCAGGGGCATCTTACATTTTTCTTCCTTTTAAATCTTCTGAGAATCTTGTTTTTACTGACCATGCTGTCCCCCATCCTGCCTTGACAAGATGCTGCCAGTGAAAAGTTTGAGGCCTTGATCCTCCACTGAGGAGAGCTGAGTGGGTCTAGAAGGTGAGGAACTGAGACTAAACAGGCATGAGAAGAAGTGTGAGAGAAAAATACAGAAAGGTTTCCCCTTCAGAAGAATGGACTTTTTGGATCAGGTTCCCTGCCAGATCCCAAAGCAGAACCCAGATTTCCTGAGTCTGCTGTCAGCAAATCTCTGAGAAACCCTCTGAAAAAAACGTCCGGTTCTCCCTCAGAGCTGTTCCCAGAGAGGATGACAACCTACTACTACTCTCAGTTTCTCCTTTAAGCCTAGCGGCAGAGGTAGGTCTCAAGTTTCCAGTCCCCCAGTGCTTTGTGTGGGTGTCAGCATTGCTCTGTGCAACAGAAAGTCTGTGCTTTTTCCTCACTGACAATTTAAAAAGTTGGAAAATTACATTCTTAGGAAATATGTGAAAAAAATATAGATGTAATTTCAAGGCAAGTATTAATACCTCAGATATAAGATTATCTTGGTGCTCTTAATTCAGCCCTACTATACATATTGGTACAATAATTAAAGAAGTCTGGATACCCCATTACTTTTCATGCCAAAAATTGTGTCTCATTCATTACATGAAATGCATGTGCTCAGGACAGCGTAGCAAAAGAAGGATCCTTACAAGAAATACAGACCAAAGGAATGGGAGACGGAATAAAGGGAAGATGTACAAAATATTAGCCACCTGTTATGTGAAGATGTTTCAAGAAGCAGAAAGACAGGAATGCAGAAGGAAAATATACTTTCTGTGCTAGATACATACCACTGTGCGCAGACATAGACATACCAATTTTCTTCTCTTCTTGATCCTCTTTGCATGGGAGGTCATTATACAGCAGATGTGATTGCTGTATAGGTGACCACGTTTGTAGACACAACCTCTTCAATTCAGCATTCTCTTCCTGTTTCAGAAGGCTCTTCAAATGAAGATTTACACTCAGAAGCATAACGAAACAAATAGGGACAGTTTTCTTTAGCATTATATGTGTAAAATATTGCCATAGGGACAGAAAAATTACCTTGATCATGAAATAATGTCTGAGATGGATTATATCACAGACATAGCTCTCTCCCTTCGGCAGTGTTTTACTGATGCTCCCTTGAAAACCAGTCAGAATTTACATCCCCTATCTGCATGCATACACACACATTATATTCAATTTTTCAGATTGGCTCTAATCCAAAATCCAATTTTTAAACCTGTAAAATTATGGCTACAATTTTGCATCTGGCTTTGTTGGTGTAATTTAGGTCCCTGGAACAGGTAGCAAGACTGCACCCTAAATTACTGAGCTGTAAGGTATGTTAGGTGGAATAATATCTCATTGATGTCATAGAAAGATCTCGTATATTTCAGAAAGTGGAACTTCCTCCCCTGTATTCTTTGGTACTGAGGAGAAAGACAAATCTGATGCTTGGTGATAAACCCCCAGCCATACTATGGTCTCTCTGTCCCAGTCCTACAATGCCATGAAACTGGTACCTCTTGCCTCTTAAGATTCCCACCATAAATTAAATCTCTTCATGGCATAAAGCAGAGACATTTCAAGAACTGCACTCTGCTTTTTATTCCCCTAATGGAAAGGAAATATCAGCGGCAAAAGAAACATAATTGGAGCACTCTGCTGTCTTGGTTGTTCTTGGGTGCTAGAGGAGCCCTGTATGTGTCGATAACTGGGCAGAGTGTTCCTGAGGCTGTTCTAATTTATGCAAGGTACTGGACTGACATCTGGCTGCCTCCAGACTCCCGGGTAAGATATAAGTGGCTTAAAGCCAGTTTTGCCTGTTCTAGTGATGAGAGCAGCTCAGCCAAATCAGAAAATCTGGCACTTAAATATACAAATTATAATAATAATATTTTGGGGCAGAGGAATAAATAGATGCCAGCCCTAGCAAATGTGGCCCAATGGTGATGCACGAATAAAACACAATCTGCTGGAGACTTTGCAAGCTTTTAAGTTTTACACTTTTGAGTTTTCAGATTTTTATTAAAAGAGATAGATCATCAGGGCAAGGTTTAGGGGCAGATAACTCAATGGTGACTTCTATTTTGCTTTCTTTCCAAAGCATGGCACTTCCAAACACTAACAGTAAGGTTTCTGTTTCCCTTCACAAATCTGCTTAACTTTACTGTTTGGATTATAAAAAAGAGATAAAAAGAGACTGGTTGGATACTCTTGTACTCCTCCCTCCATCCTTCTGTGTGCTGACGTTTCAGGATTTACTGTCTTTCCAGAAAACTGCAACAAGAAACATCGCAGTTAGAATACGCTTATTTTTGATGTTCACTAAATGCACAGAAGGTATGTTGTGTGGCATTCCTTCCATCTCAAAACCTCTCTTTTTTGGCCATTGACACATGCCACTAACATAACTTACACATATTTTGTGGTTTTGCTCTATGAAAAGGAAGTATTAAGCTCTGAGGCACAGTAATAAATTTGTTTGGTTTTGATAGAGATTGACTGCCTGAATGGTACCATTTTTATCAGCTATAAATTGCTCTACAAGTTGTGGGACGAAGGACCTTTCACACTCTATTTTGACTTAAACTGGATAAATCATTTGCACTGATTCCTTCAGGAGACGTCAGTTTTTCCTGTTGTGTAGATTTGTCGCAAATGCATTTTCTAATGAATTGCATCATTCTCATTCTGCAGATTGCTCACAAGTAGTGCACAGCAAATGTTTGAAATTTTATGCGTGCTGGTTAAACAAATGTGGTGTTTCTCCTGATCCCTGTAGGGTGGTTAGATGCAGTTATCAAAAGCTAATTTATATTTCAAATGCAGTATTATTGTTACTATCAGAGTTTCTAGAACACCTAGAGAGGAGCACTAAAATCCTGATCATCCTGTGCTAACAAACCACTCATATGAAAAGAGACAACATGATAACAGTTTGTGGTTTCAGCTTCGGGCTCATCTACCCTTGCTGGGGACAGAAGGGACCATATTGGGCTTCTACCTTGTGGGAAGCTAAGCAATCAATGAGAAAAAAATGTGAACTCCATTTTTTCTGACAAAGACCTGAACCGCACAATGATTGAGTGGTCAAGACTACAACAAGATCATGACAAGGGATGAAATTAATCACAGATCCTAATCCAGTATTGGAAAATTATTTTTGCTCTCACTTAATTAAAACAAAAGTGATTGGAAACATACTTTCAATTAATACTGGTGAAACTGAGCTAGCTTTTGCTACCATACAGCTTTATGTTTCCTAAACTTTCTATTTCCTCCTTTCTGTAGTGTCTGCCACAGCCTTTTCCTATCCTGGGGTGAAAAAAATTGAACAGTTAACAGAAGTATCAATATCGGAGTTAACCTCTTTTCTGTGTTAAAAATGGCATTGTGTTAACCTCTCTAAAAGAGGGTGACCTCCCCCAGAGTGTCTGGGGCTAGCATTTAGTCAGATATTTTCTCACTGACCCTCTGTGGACTTTCCAAGCATACTGATCATATATCCCTTAGATGTGAACTAGAACAAGGTTTTCAGATAGAAGCAAAGAAGGAGGTTCTGCTGTTTTTTTCTTAATTCTTTCTGAAATGGAATGAAAAACAAAGAATTTCCCTGCAATTAAATTCTGAAAAAAAATCCTTGTTCTAACCCATCCACTGCTGGGTACCAGATAACAACCTGAAAAATACCATCAGTCAGTAGAAGTCTGTCTTGCCAACAGCTAACCCCAGATGAGGTTTCCTCACTGTGGAAGATGCACAGTTAAGTCCCTTAAAGTAGATAAAATATTTGAATCTGATCCTTCACCTCTCTGTTGTGTTTTGAGTAGGTTTAATCTCAACCTTCTGACTCTTGTCTCAGTATAGTTCACTTTTCTGTCTCTGGTGCAAGACCCTCCCAGATAGCCTTGTCCTGGGGGTGTGCTGTCTTGGCCATTTGTGGAGATGATAAAGCCTGGTTTTAACAATTCTGGTCTGCCAGAATTGAGTGTCACTGACAGTTACCGATCCTGGCCTTCTTCTGTGAAACCTGCACTCTCAGGTCTGGGTTTGGGCTTTCTATATGATAGTAGAAAAGGAGTCCCTCCCATTTTTTATGCGGAGAGGCATAAAAACTTAGTCATTCTTATAACAAATACAGTTTGTGTTTTGTTTTGTGTTTTTTTTTTCTTTTTTTTTTTTTTCCTGAGCTTACTTGGATAGTCTTGTACTGAGGAGTTTACCACAGTTTTTCATGTGGGTATCATTCCCACAACGACAAGGGAGGAATAGAAAAGTTCAGCCACCTATTTGTATCAATCTCTCCCCATAAGAAGATGGGACTTTTCCTCCCCAGTATCTCAGTCAGAGATCAGGAAAATGACTGGCAATATGCCTGCCATTGTCAAAGGGTTAACCTGACTATGAGATTCATCCTTCACGTCACGCAGCACTGCTAAATATATCTGTTATTAGAGCTCATTAGATTTGCCAAATGTCTACATGTTTCCCTGACTCCTAGCTCTCAACATGCCTTTGTCCAGCTGACTCATTGATTCATGACGTCTTTTCGGCTGCATCACTGGTAGCATTGATGTTTTTCATTATTTATTGACAGTCAGGCTTTTCTCCTTCTTAAATTCTGCTCCCTTTCTCCCCCTGCAGCGTTGTCCAAGAGAAAAATTCCAGTTTTACCCCAAACCAAAATTACAAAGAGACAAATAAAATAACAGAACAGCTGCTGGCTGCACAAGCTTTGAGAAGCAGGGTGTTTTATGGACCCACACAATGGCAGTGTCGTAAAGAAAAGCTAAGCGGGTTTCTTTGTGAGCTGGTGGGGTGGCTTTACTTCAGAATAAGACAAAACAGCTGTGAGACTTTCCAAAGTCACTGTCAGAGCTATGCGTTCACTGGGAGGAAAGAGAGAAAAAGAGAGTAACAGAGAAAACATGCACAGAAAGTGCTTGAGGAACAGGTGTTTCATGACAGGTCAGAGCACAGTAACCCAGCTGGAAAAGAGCTGTGACAAGGCATAACATCAGCATGGAAAGTGTTCAATATTTTCCCAATCACAACTATTGTTCTGCTTAACTGATGCTGGAAAACAACCCTGCTGCAACCTTTGAGGTACAGAGGATCAATGAGCTATTAATTGAATACACTGTGATACAAAAAAATAATATTTATTATACGGCAGTATGAGAATAAATCTTGCTTGCCTTAGTGCTGGATTCAGGAGTTCTCCATTCTGCTTCTCTCGTAAAGCAGAATAAAAACTTGGATCAGATCTGGATGTTAGCATTGTAGGTCATTGTGAACTGAAAGAACCAAGGGCACACCCAGTGTTAAAGGAAACATATTGATTGCGTCTCTCTGAATATTTTTTGTCCAGCATGATGCACATGCTAAGCAAATCAAGAATGACTAATGGGGTTAAATGTGATCATCACCACTATCAAATATCCTCTCAGAGTTGCTCTTTCTGCACTAATCAGATTTCACACTATTAGGACTAGAATTTGTTTTAATTTTGTCTTTGTCCCTTGCAGTGCATATTTGTGTTAGACACGACAGTTGGAATCATGAGGATGAATCCTGTGTCCTACAGTAGAATTTGGTGTTTTAACCACAGTCTAAGACTAATGTGAGGTAGCTGTAAGTACCTCAGACCAGTCACTTAGTGTCTAGGATTCACTTCCCCGCTAACTTCTTGTTGATAAGATTGATCAGTTAGAAAATAACTACATGCACCAAACAACACACAACCAAGGGAAGAAAGGAATAAAGACCAACCTTTAAATGACCTTGCAACTCTCTGGATTTTGGGCTGATGCAGGAGCAGAGCAACAATTAGAGCAACCAGGCACGCTGTAATAATTACCATCTCCCAGGCATGACCTATTAGCAGCTCACAGTCAGCAACAGCCTAGTGTCTTCCTGGTGGTCTGTACTTCAGGGAGGTTTCCCCTGTTGCCACCCCACCCAGCACATATCAGGAGGACAGGATCAGGAAACAGGTGGCAAGACTCTGTGCAAGTATACACCAGCTCTATAAAGAAGCAAGACATTGACACATCCTAGGTGTACATTTTCATCTCTGCCTCCTACTGATCCCAAATGCTGATGCAGGTGTTTCTTAAAATTAGAGTTATAGGATGCAAAAGGACAGAGCTCAAATTCACTGCTGGCTTGACCACGCCAAGTTTGGAGTGCTCTTTGGGACTGACAGCACTCCCCTCTCTGATAAAGAGAGGATGATACTGTGCTTCTGGAAAATTGGGTGAGTAATAGTTAATCTTATGGTCACAATTTCTCTAAAATCAGATGACTTCTGCTATGTCTGAAATGCTATTTTAGTGCTTTAAACTTCAGGCAAACTTCCAGCACAGACACTCCTGCATCCCAGAAGGCTGATTTAAGTGCATATATGTATAAAACCTCGAGAAATGGCATTTACTTCAATGTGCCCTGGATCTATTGCGTAAAGGATTAGGAATTTTATCCTCAGAACTGCTGCTGCTCTTCACACAGAAATGATTTTTTTTTAAGGTTGGTGAATGTATCTTGCTCTAAAAAAATTTTTAAAAAAAAAAAAACAACCCCAAACACAGAACAGTCAACACAGACCATTTATATATGGGCTAAGTCCTCTTCTGTCCTCTCTAAGCCTATTCTCAGAACCTCATTCAATTAAAAAATACAGAGCGTATCTTCAAAAACACCTCAGTGTTCCTGAGACCTAAATCAAATTACACCCTAATGGTTATCTAGGCACATGGCTGTCTGTAACTTCCACTGAGATGAGAATTCCTAAATGCTTTACTTATGACTGAGAAGCAGGGTCCTAAGTCACTTAGTTGCTTCTGAAAATTTTATCTGAGAACTGAACAACAGCATCAGGGTTTAACTTAAATTGTCAGGCTACATTTTCATTCAGATATGGGCAGAGTTTCAGACTGAGACTGGTTTTTTCTACAAAAATGAAAAGGCTAATACAGACTGATTCAACAAGGGAAAAAAAAAGCTGAATTTCTTATAGACAGTAAATAAAAGAAATTTTCACCAAGTAAAGGGATCCCAAATCTGCCAGTGTGAGTTACACAGCCCCCGCCCATAGTGAGGGATTAGGGAACCCAGGTACTACTGTACTGAGTACCAACTACAAAGAAACAAAAGGACAAAGGAGCTGGTGTCTCTGGGATCCAGATGCCTCCTGGTAAAACTGTTTAAAAATTGTCATTGGAAAATTTGTCTCCATAATCAATATCTCTTTGTTTCTGAATTCCAAGCTGGCCCTTCCAGCTTAGCAGAAAAGGGCTTGATGATACTCGGGGCACTACTCATCCTGCACGGGGAACTCTGCGCTGTGTAACCATGGGAATTATGTATTTACATGAATTAAGCTGCTCCCCTGTGTTAGGATCATCAGTTCCTGGGGAACAGAAACATGGGACTGTTAGCCTTTCTGAAATATGTTTTATCACTGGCCAAAGCTGAGGGTAAAAAGAAGTGTCCTTTATTCCCTGTGAATCTAAGGCTTGAGGACTCTAGGTATTGCATTTGAAGATGTACAAAACAGTGAATACCCACTTTAGCTTTCTTTCACTTTTTTTGGTTTTATTGTGGCTTCTGTCAAGCCAAAATGATACATCCAGCTCCTTGATCATTTAGACTGCTCTATTCCTCAAGATTTGTCTTCTGCAAATAGGAATCTTGATTAGAGTGTAACATCCGTTTTATAACTCTTCGCCTCTGTGGGGTTTCTTTTGCATAAATCAGCATAAGGTTGTTAAAGATAAAGGGATGCAGCTTATTACTAGCTCATATTAATCTCAGAGACTAGCAAATAAACACATTTGAGGACTACAGTGTTTTTAGAGAAGGAATTCCTAACTACATGAGCTTGGAGATGAGGTACACTCTGACAGCTGGGTTATAGAAATAACTCTTGAATTTCCCATTCACTGCATAACAACACTCCAGCTGTGGATTGTAATTATCCAAAAGCACTTATGGCATATTTAGAGGGGCTTATCCATCTGTTTATCTAGTGTACACCAAAGAAGTTTCTTTTCATGGTGCTTGAGTTCTAGAGCGCAAATGAAGAAATAGTGTAGCCACAAAGGGACGTTGTACAATTTATATTCCTAAAGAACCTATAAAGATTGATATTGCACATATGGATAACAAAATAAATTTTGTCTCCTGAAGAGCTGCAGGCCTAACTAAAAAAAACAAAAAAAAACAAACAGCCCTTAATTTTCTAAATGGTTGATTGACATACAGAAAGTGTAAGTCTTCCAGTGTCCCATACAGGAAATCTGCACACAGATCTTCAGTCTAATGCTGGCACCTGAGCTAGAGGAGAGTCCTTCCTTTTGGCAGTGGTATTTATGTGTCATCTCTCTCCATCCAGTTTTCACTGGACTTCTTTTTGCTCTTTCACCTTCCTTTTCTTTGCCTGTTTCTGACAACACTTCATCTTGCTGCCTGTTTCTCTAAGAAGAGCACAAAGATGGCCATACTGTGACAAAGCTGAGGTCCAGCCAGCCTGAGTGATGGTAAAAAGGTGGCTCTTTAATAGGACCAGATGTACGCTGCTCTTCTGTGAGATATGCTGGATTTCAATGGGCAATGACAGTCTGTGCACAGAAGAGAAACCCTAAATTGCAGGGTTTGTTGTAGTTGGGAGAAAGGTGCTGCCTGGATGCTCTGTGCTGGAGTGAGTGTCAGGGTAGCTGTAAATGGTATTAAGGGAGGTGTCTGCCATATGTAACACTGGACAGTGATAACAATTAGAATGATTATAATGGTGAACTTGACTACTAACCAAGGGAAAAAAAAAAAAAGAAATTGTTGCATTTTCGAAAGGAGCTATTTTGGGAAATGTTCTGGCACATTTCCCAGTTTCTTGTCCTGGGTGTGTGTCAGTTTAATTAGTTTTTTCTTTAACACTTCTGAAATGCTGCAGTTGTGATTTGTAGGTCATTAATTTACTTTCTGCTGGTTTTAATGCACAGCCTTCTCAGAGCTGGCAAAAATATACACTGGCACATGATTCGTAGTGATTGATGGTCATCATCCATCTGACATAACAGGTGAGAAAAAAAGGAGGTGGACATAGAAAGGGCTACTGGATTTGTTGAGTGAAACACACTATCCATTCCAAATATAGTGAAAAGGTTGTCCTTCAATATTACATTAAACCTCAGGAAAGTCTAATTTTGGTAGATACTCTTTATACCACAATATTTTGTCTCAAAGAGCTTAGCTTCCATCACCAGAATAATTTAACTGCCATTTCCCACTTAAATCAATTTCCACAAATCATGTCAGTAGGCGTGATGTACACTAATAACTTTGATGATTTGGGCCATCAAGTCTTAAAGAGCAAGGCAGGCAAAGAGCTGGGTAGGTAGCACTGAGAAGTGGAGTTATTTGTCTCTCACAGAAGTAACTCATGGACTAGTGCCAACAGCTTTTCAAGTTCTACTGCAGAATTTTATTTTATTTTATTTTTTTTTTAATTTTTCCTTTGAAGGGGGGGAAATGCTCTTATCTATACTGGAACCTCAGGCCTTCACTGTGGTGAGTAAAATTCCCTCTTCAGGGTTCCTAGCTGATCTTCCTGGCTGGACTTTGCACCAGGTCTTATAGTCCATGCACTACATGTGACATGAAAGCAACAACGTAAGAGGACACCCCACCAGTTCATGACACTTGCCTCTTTCTTTCCAAGTGTCTTAGAAATGAGACATCAGTGGTGAAGCATTGACTCTGACCCAAGGTGCCAGTTACCATCTCCTACCCAGACAACTTCATTCCTCTTCTCAGCTTGTCCCTATGTACCTGTGCAGCTGAGGGCTTGTCAGTGCCAGGGGTCCTAACGCAGGCTTTTGTTGCCCACACGCCACCTGTCTACACCATTGGTTGGTTCTAAGAGGTTGCCCTTGTTTTGTCTTCTTTCAGCTGGTTCCTGAGAGATCTTAACTCACCCAGAGTCATTTACTGCAGGCAGCAATGGGCCATTCAAGCCCTGCTAATGGGCAGGCAAGAAGTCACATTCCTTGAGTATGTAAGCTCAGTGGAAATGTAAAATAATTGAATTTATCCCCAGATACGAGCATATTTATCTTTCTGGCTGAGGCCTGCATTATCAGAACAGCATGGGAACAAATTCTCATTATGTTGATGGAAATCAGATTCTGTTTCCCATGTAAACCATGTGGTACAGCTCCTTGCTTTTGGTGCCATATGTTTTCATGATCACAGTGATTTGCTTTGGTTTGCTTTCATTTACCTCCTAGAAATATGGGAGTCAGAGGAAATGGTAGGTGCTGTATTTGCTTCTGTTTTGTTGATAGCTCTGTGTATTATTCAAATCCATATATTTATTCCCAGATGAGAAATATCATTAAGGTATTGTTACTGCTGACAATATATCACTCTTTAGAACAAGGTGAAAGATTTTTTAATTATTATTATTGTTTTAAAAGCCTGCCTTTTTGAATATTATAAGCTTGGGAAACTCTCAGTTACATGTGTAAGATCAAATTTGTCAGTAGGCTATTATTGTGCACTTTTGTCTCTGAAACAAGGACTCCTTTTACCTTTGACATGCAGTTTAAGCCCTGTCTGCTGAGAACATGGATTGCACCAGGATATTCAGTCTCTGGAACTGGTAATCTTACTGGAGTGGTGAAGAAGTAGAAAATCTGACTCTGTTTCCAGGGATCCAAAAATAAAACTTATTTAGGTAGACCAGAGTTGCTTTTAGGTATAAACTAGTATTTATTGGCTCCACAAATAGACCTCATTTGTGACTCATTAAAAAAAAAAAAAAGAGAGAGTTATATACCAATGGTACATCTTTCTCTAATGAACTGAGTCTGAACACCAAGATAATCTCAAGGCCATCTCAGTTCATTACGCTAGTGTCCCAGCACTGGGCATTTTGATATCGTTACAGCACCCTCAGAGATAGGAAATGGCTCATTGCTCTTTCTAGAGGTGAGAAATTGAGTCAGAAAAAGCAACTGTGATCACGTCCATGGTCACCAACAGGAAGTCCTTGGTAGAACCTGGAATGGAAGACAAATCCTAGCACCATAGCAAGGATGCTGTCTTAACTGTCTAAGAAGCTGACCTTTTAAATACCCTTCAGATCTGGAGATGCTCATATGCAGCTGCAAGTCTGAGCCCTGGGTTTTAAGCCAACCTGCAGCATGAAAATTTCCTTGTATCCAAATTTTTATTAAATGTTGTCCATCTGTTGTCCAAATTCTGTCAGTTTTAGGAGAAACCTCTAGCCTAAACACTTCTCTCCTTGACTTGAAGTGGACACTTTGCCCATCAGTCATTGATCTTTGATCTGGATTTCCTTGCCAGCCCTTTAAAACAGTTGCTGTCACCACGGCATCTTATTTCCATATTGTGTCTGAGAGCGACAGCAATTGTTTCCCACTGGAACTGACTTCAATGTCATAACACTGATTAATCAGCAAAGGCTACTATAAGGGAAAGTATCGGTCTTCCTCTTCCATGGGAGCAGGAAAATGCCAGATCTTAGCAGCACAGTGCCTTGGCGACAGCTGCATTAGTTTTCAATGAGAGGCTCTGCGCAAGTAAAATCTCCCATCCCCCATGCCTCCCCTTCATGCCTCTCTCCCTAAAACACACACCGAGGTTTAGTATAAAGTTAATTCTATAACCCAGGTTTTTTTTTTTTTTTTTTTTTTAAATGTTACTGACCTCCCATTTCCTTGTCAGTCGACACCAAGCAATTCCCCAGATGGAGAGAAAGATTTCCACTTTGAATATCCCTGAAACACATTTAGAGCCAAAGGCTTTATCATGGGAATAAGAGCACTGAGGTACTCACAGCTGGGAAGATTTATACAGCTGAGCCTTACCAGCTTAAATGCCTACAGACAGAAACAGCTGAGCTATGTATTATTTCTCTTCCCCCAACTTGCAAGGGAGATGAAAAATGCAGAGGCAGCCTGCAGATAGATATGACTGACAAGGGAAAGGCAAAGCTGCCTGCGCGTAGCTGCTGCAGTGGCATTTTTGTAGGATAATTTCAGCTGCAGAGGTGAGGGGGCTGGGGTTGACATGAGAACCCTAGCCAAGAGGAACTGCCCTTTCAGCTAGAGTACTCCAGACAGTGCCAAGGAGTCTTAAGCATCAGTCAGGGAGGCATGGAGCTGACCCCTGCTGATGAGCCCCAGGGGAAAGGTGTTTGGTGGAGGATGCAATGAGCCGAGTGCTCTGCACAGCAGAATTGCTGTTTGCAGTCTGTGTAAAAACAGAAGCTAAGCTCCCTCTGCTCTTCTCACCATAACAATGGCAGTATTTTATTCTTTAAAAAGTGAGGGCAGATCTTTAAGAGTTTAATCTGCCTCCCACAAAACAGGCATTCAATGGCCATACTTCCCTTGGAGACAAACAGGAAGGGAGATTCCCAGAGGCTCAGCTCACCATCCACCCACACGAAGATGTGCTGACCTGATCGAAGTGACTGCAGACTCCTCTGAGGAGTCTACACTGGTGCTGGCCAAAGGTGATCAGAACAACCCTGGAAGCTCAACAGCCACAACAACACAAACAGGTCTGTGCCTCTGAGCATCCCCTGCCTCTGACGTGGGTCTGTTGCCCTGCATGTGCACTGCCTCTGCTGTCAGTTGTCCTTGATGTCACCTAAACCCTGGAGATGTGGGCTCCACTCTGTGCTGTGCACGGCTTCATCAGAGCTCTCGCAGCCCTTGGCCACGACTCCAATTATTCCCCCATACCCAGGTGCCTTTGTGCCAGAGAGGGGGAAGAGGTCTATGAAAGGGCAGAGCTCAGATTGTGTGGGGTTCTGTGTCCATCTGCCAGTGGAGAGGAGAGGTGTCTGGAGTGTGTGTAACCATGCCATGCTCCTCCTCACTCCTACTTTTCCCACCCAGACAGCCTGTGGTCCAGAAATGCTTCTGCCTGTGTGCCCAGGCAGGCTCAGGATACAGCATCACTTCAAGAACATGTTCACTCTGAGCCATCCTTGCCTTAATATGAAATGGAGACTAAATTACTTACAGTCTTAGGAATGCCACTAAGCCACTTTTGAAATGGTTGGGGTAAGGATGGCAAATATACTTGTAAATCACTGTAGGAGCAGAATGGCATTTTCTAAATGCTGCCAGTAGATCAGCATAGGAGGAAAAAAAAATCAACAAACCTGGATATTGATTAGAAATGTCATTCAGCAATAGGGAAGAAAAAAGAATATCCTAAAATTAAGGGGTCTGGAAAACAATTTAAAAGATTGTATTGTCAGTAATAATGTATCTAGTGACTGAAGTGCTCAGAAATAATCAGTGCCTGTGCTTGTCCAGCCTGAGGCACCTAATAGGGGGTCTAATTTACAATACCAGTGAAAAACCTACCCTTTGAACACCAGGTTACTTGGGATACTCAAATCCCTCATTCTCCAAAACTTTTGTCATCATGGCTGCCCGTCAATATCCAATTGTTGTCTTTACTGTAATTTTTCTTGGGTTATGGACTTTGAACAAATGTGTAACATGCTAGTCATGTTGCTTAACACCAAAGCCACCCCTCAGAGTCAAAACAAAAGTAGTCCATTTACCCTAATAACCCACTGCTGACAATGACTCCAAATAAGATAAGAATGGGGTCATCAGAACTAGTTACTAGGTTCAGAGGCTCTCCATCAATTTATATCCCACAGATTTATATAGAGCGTATAGATGCTTTATGTTTTGCCTTTATACTTTTGCTATATTTGCAAGATTCTGCTTGAATTTTGACTGCTCTTAAGCACTGAAGGGATGCTGTACTGGGAATTGCACTCAGCCATTCCCAAATCTTTACCATGAGTGAGTAAAGCTAAGGTGGAATCCATCACCATGCAGATACAATTTCTCTCCATGCTGTTTGGCATGTTGGACCTGCCATTTTATTTCCCAGTCATTCAGTCTTATGAGATCTTCCTATAACTTCCCAGTTGCTTGTAGATTTCATTAAGCTGGATAAGTTTGTACCATTTGCAGGCTTTGTCACATAGCTCTTCACCCTCTTTTTCTACTGTGAACTTCCTTCAGTTGTATAAATTTAACATTTATTTCTAACATTTCTGTTCAAACTTTTAAGTCAATTCAAATTGTGAGGATGATTTGTTCCATTGTCCTGTGACAATTTATGTTTTTCAAATTGTAATGAAGGGTCTTATGGAAAACTTTTCTAAATCCAAACTTCATTATGTTCACTGGAGCATCCTTTTCCCTGTGCTGACGTCTCTGTTCTACCCACATTTACTAGTTCAACTCCTCTTGTAGTTTCTACTGATTTATGTGTGAGTCAAGTCAAATTTATCCCTGAACCCTTTTTAAAAGTGACTGTCACATTTTCCATCTTTCATAAATTTGGCACCAAGCCTTATTTATGCAAAAGGAAATATGCCACAGCGAACAGCTCAGCAATTTCACATCTGAATTCCTGAGACCTAATGAACAAATGCTGTAATCTAGACCTATTTTTTTGTTGTAACTTATGTGTAATATCCTGGCTAAGAGCGTTGCTCCTTCCTTCTTCCCCTCGGTCATGACATCTGACTAGTGTTTTAATCCACAAACCCTTCTCATGTCTCCTCAGGCTCCAGGGTTCTCCATCTCTGACACAAGGTCAAGCTCTCTCCTTGGCCTGTCCTATAGTCACCATGAGACTGATTCTGCACTACAGAGGTATAACCAGAGTGCTGACAAAACTAGTAGCAGTCCCCATGTTAGAAATCAGCACTCTCCAAATTGTTGTAGACCAGAAAATGAGAGAAGCTGTCCTTTCCACCTAATGTTTTCATATACTGCACTGAAATCAAGGATCATCTGATGGGGATTGTAAAGAGAGACAATTCAGGGGTGATGAAGAAGCACAGCCTTGTCTCACTGCAGCAAGCTAGGCAGAGGAAAATTGGTGGCTCACTTTAAGGCTTGGGAATAGAAAGAGCCAATGGTATAGAGCAAAGAGGGAGAGAAAGGAAAGGTGCAGGCTTATAATTCCTTCTTTGGGTGAAAAATTGGAAATCTCAAGGCTGCTGTATACTATTCCTCATTTATTGATGATCTATGAGTGACTGAACCTCCCAGTGCAACATGTGCTCACTCCTGCAAACATTTCCTTCACTCTTCAGAAGTTCTAACCCCAGACAGGAAAAATTTGTTCCCTTGAAGAATACCTTCATGCAGGTACCAGGTGTATGGAGACTTTGGCTGCCTTGTATACTCTAACTGCATTTCCTTGTCTCGCCAATCTTTGCTGATTTGCACCAGCCCGGAGTCTGGCCCACAGTATCAAAAATGCTCTGTGCTAATCCTGTGTGACCTTCAGTGTTCTCTTTGGCATTGTGAATGCTTTTCCCTGTCTCTGCAGCCACTGAATACAGGAGGCAGAGAGGTATCACTGTAAAGACTAAGCCTGTAAAAAAAAAAAAATAAAAATCAGAAACTCACAGTCTCAGCTACAGACCTCAAAGGTAATGACACTTTCAGTGATCGTAAAACACGTAATCTCTCTTAAGCATTTGGGAAGTCGTAAAAGGGACTGAACTAAGTTCTGGAAGCCTTGAAAATTCTAATGCATCTTAGTTAATATTCACAGGATTTGGGAAATGTAGCTTTGTTTATGAATAAGGAACAATACTTGTCATGATAGAGTGTTCACAAATGATGGAGATGCAAGGAAAAATTTTGAGGTTCTGAGTCTTTGGCCCCTGTATTAACTTAACTTAAAAGATTACTAGAAATTTACCCTAAAATATTTAGAAAAATAATTAAATTACTTTCTTTCATGGCATTTAGTCAATTTCCACTATGCCTTTTCACAAGGAAAACAAACATCCTTGCTGCTTAATGAACCATTATTTCAACTAGCAACAGCAAATAGTCCCTCCCAAGAAACCCCTCTCTGCCCCAAAAACTGGGCTACAGATTAATTTCCCCTTCCAGGTTTTCTGGACAGAGCATACCCGCCATTTCTGAGCTGTGCAGATTGGGAAAAATACACAGCTCTTCAGAACTCTGGCATTTTGTGTCTACAGATGCCACAGTAACTACAAATACAGACTTCATTGTTTCTGTGTATGTATGATGCCTCATCTATGGGCTTACTTTCATTGTGGAGTTAACAGGACTTCTTGTTTGTGCTTTCTGCCTGTTTCCCATTTCTCAAACAAAAAATGCTCTCCTGAATTCAATGACATTTTTTCTTACACTTCTGTTTAGTAAGTTGGGGATTGGTGGGTGGAAGAAGAAAGTAGTGACTTTAGGTTGCCTCTCATTTCAAGAGGGTAACACTTCCACTTTGTAGTAAGTATAAGGGTACAATAATCAGAAGTGTTTATGGTCTTCCAGTAGCTTCCCAAACCTTCATTAGGGTCAGAAGCCAAACTTTTCTTCATTAAGAAAGTTCCCCCTGCAATGCAAAGGACCAAGAGGGTGAGAATGGAGGTCAGCACTAGTGACTGTCCTGTAATTTGGGAGGGCATTGGTTGCACTGGCTCTGCTACAATGATATATTCTGTAATGACAGTGGGCAGGCCTTTGGGTCACCCAGAGAACAGCTGAGGTTTATCAGATGAATGTTGCCTGTGCTAGTGACGTTAGTGTGAGAACCTCAGACACAGCTCCTTGGCATTAAGGAGCTAATGAGGATCACTGTTGTAGTCCGGAGCTAAACATTTTGGCAACAGTAGGATTAGAGATAGGACAGGGAGTGGGAAAACATGCAGAAATCTTTTCTCAGACTGAGAATATAGGAAATATGTGCTTGTGAATTACTGTTATATTGCTTTGTTGGCAGAGGCACATTTTGATTTTAGTGCTGCAAAGGGATTCCATTCCCTCTGTATCCCTTATAGGTCTGAAGCTTAATGTTAAACTATCTTGACTCCAGGACATAAGACAAAGAATGTAATTGTTTATTCTTTGATGTTCTAAAGCATCTTATTCTTCAAGGATCTCAACATGCTGTACACACATTAATTAAAGTCCATACTACTCCTAAATCAGCTGCTATTATTCCCAGTTGATTGATGGAGAAGCTGAGATGAAGAGAGATTATACGGTACATTTTCTAATGTGGGAGTATGTGAAATTAGACCCCCAAAATTCATGGTTCAGCAATTAGATGGAAGCAATATGATATTTTTCACATATACTGAAAACCCTCTGTGTTCCACTGAAACAACGTAAAAAATTGTTCTTTGAGACATTGGTGTCACTATACTCACAAAACTGCAAAGATTTTTTTGGATGAAGGAAAGCTAGTGTGCATCTCCATCTTCATCAGATGCCTCTGTGGCATCAAGTTCAGATCTAAATCCAAATATCCCAACAATTTATGGACATTTGGATTTACTGTTTCAGTTGAAGCTATCAAAAAGAAAGGCAACACCCATTAGGCAAAGCTGAACCTGTGAAGCCAGCAAGTAGTATCAGGCATAGCATGAACCCAAACCAGCTACTACTAGAAGAATCAAAAATTCCACTGGTGAGCATAGTAAACTGAGTGACATATCTTCATATTTTATAATGGAAGAAATTGACTGGATAAGTCCTGCTCTCACTCCATCTATTCTATCTAAGAAATAATTCTAAAAGCACTAGTGAAGATTGCTGACCAATTTTTCTCTATTTACTTTTTCAGATACTGGTTTTTTTGTTTGTTTGTTTGTTTGTTTTTTTTTAAAGAATGAGACACAACTTTCCCAAAGGCAGATTTAATCCTTTTCTTTGAAAAAATGGGCTTTAGGAATGAACCTTCTCCTCTCTAACCTGCACATCATTTCTGTCTTGCTGGCATTACTACTAAGTTTAAGTGATAGATAATAAACAGCAAAATCTATTTCTAGTGAAATAGTGATATGAATAAGAGATTTGTTGAATCTATTTATTCCATTGACCATTTCTTAACCATAAGCTTAAGAGATGCTCAAAATGTGTTGTTATGCCAAAGAAATGTCAGTAGATGCAACTATTTGAAATGAAAATTGTTATTTATTCTGAGTTTGACTCTTTAAGAAGTAAATGCACGCTAGAGTGGAGAAGAAGTCACTCTTCTGCTGCTCCTGGGCAAGCTTTGCTAGCTGAGCCGAGTAACTCAAAGTTGTGCATCCTGAAGCAAGGATAGGACATTTAGCTACTAGAGAAGAGGGAAGACTGTGAGGCTGGGCAACAAGCTTAATCCCTTTTGCTGTACTTCCCTGGATCTGAGGGCTAAAACTGTTGATCTCACAAGGAGCTACCATCTTCCTCTTCATCATAAGTACCTGCAGATGCAGCTTCCTCCTCTTTCTCTGGTCTCCTGCTCAAGTGAGAGAGAAAGCTGTCAGATGCATCACAGTATTGCTCAGACCATCTGAAAAGAAAACTTTTGAAGTAAACGGTATTTGAGCTAATTACTATTTTGTCTTTTGCTCTTTCATCAGTCTCTGAGGTTGCTGGCTTGGGGCAAGTGGGCTTGCAGCATCCCAGACCCCTCAGAGTGCTCCTGCAGTGGTGACACATGCTGGGGCTTCGTCAAGGAGTTGGATCAACACAGACTGGAGCAGCTCCAGCTCCCAGCCCAAGGTCTCACAAGTTTTGCCCACTTATTTGGGAAGATGCGAGGGCCCCATCTCCCATAGCAGGCTGTACAGTACATTCACTGAAGCCAGTGGATCTGTGCATGCAACTAGGCGATTCTTTGCTGGTTCTGAAGCAACAAAATGGGACCTCTTGCTGGCTGCTTTCTCATTGTAAGAGTTTTGCTCCCAGCAGATAATTTAGAATAAGCTGGGACAGAGAAACATGTAGGATCTGAAGAGAAACCTCAGTCATATTTACAACTGCTATTGCAATCAGCTGAACAAATAAAAACTCTTTAAGCTTAATAAACAGGATGTAACTTGTTAAACCTTAAAAAAATATCTAAACAACTCAGACCTTTGCTGTTATTGCATTGAATTCTATTTCTGGCTTAGCTACTGTCTTGCTCTGTGACCTTGGCATGCAATTTCCCTCCCTTGTCTCTCTGTTCTGCCTCCCACCACTTTTCTGTCTTGCCTATTTATGTTTTCTCTCGCTCTCAGTATTCGAGTTTATTTGTTCTGTCAATTGAATCAATTCTATTATTCAGGGAAGACTGTTCTCTAAAGCATTTTGTCATCCAAAATATTTCCTAGAATATCAAAATTGAGAGTAATGGAAAGTAAATAAACATTCACAAAACATTACTTCCACATGGAGCTAGAAACTTATTATACCTGGCTGCGTGACAAGTCTGTCAGTCAGTAATACTTGTTTCTGCTTGCAGTTGGCTGTGCCACAATGCTCCTCTGAGTCCATTTTTTTGAATCCTAAACTGATGCATATCCTCTGCAGTGCCTGGTACTGACCTTTAGAGTTTCACTTTTAAAAGGACAGGGAGGTCCTCAGATGGTATCACTCTGCATCCAGCAGTCTGAGGCAGTTGTGTTTGTAAAGGCAGAAATGACAGCACAGGGCAGAGGAGCACCTCATGAGCTGTTTCTATCGGACTCACTCGAGACACAAGTCTGAAACGTTACCTCTGCAGCTCAGAGTTTCCACCTCTGACATATTGTGATTCACAGTCCAAAGCTGTTTCCTAAACATGTAGTCCAAAGTTATCATGCTGAGTACCAAGGAAATGATTCACTTACCCCTTTTAAAAAGCAGCTGCTGTGTGTGGGGGGCCCTAGCTGCCTTTTGTGTTGTTCAGTGCTGTGATACAGGGAGATAAGGATTCAGCTCTCTTCAGCCTGATCTTTTCAGGGTCAGGTCCAAAGCACCAGGATATTTGTACTCACCATCCTTACAGCAATACCAGTATGCAGAAAAAAAAAAAAAAAAAGGCAAGACTCAAAGGGTCAGAGGCAAAGCGGAAATGGGAGAGGCTGTCTCTGTAACCAAGGGACAAGTGCATTTCTTGTCAGGCAAAAATGGTGGACTCTGGTCTGTGCTGCCCAAACAACCCAAACTCTCTGTGTTGAAGAGACATCAGACACAGTTCATAAACAGGGCTGAATTCTCTCCTTAAAGGGCTTTTAACTGCTAAAACATAAAAGATGCTTTCTACTATTATTTCTGGGTTGTTTTTAAACAAGTGGTTCTAAAATCAGCATTCATGTTTTGGACTAAACACCAAGATCTCAATATGTCTGAACAGCCCTGCCTCATCAGTGGCCCCATTAACACTCAGTTCCTGAAGTCTAGACTTGCAGTAGAGCACCCAGCTAGAGCAGGGTGGTAGCATCTGTGGGTATCTTAAGTGTTAAAGTGACAAAAACATGTTTTCCATGATGCCTCAGGCAAAGAAGTGACCAGGCAGGGCTTTATGGTGTCAGCACCATCATTCTATCTACAATTTACTTTAAGTGCCTTATTCTTATTTCAGTGTCTGGTAATCTGGTACATTCAGCCATTGCTTCTACAGGTGGCCATCATAGATCAGGATGGTGGGTTCTGTCAACGCACAGCACTGACTGATGCAGATACACAAGGTGAAAGGCTATGGGGAAACTGGCCCAACTATTCTCATTCCTGCGTGAGATCTTTGGGATTTTAGGATTTTAGATGCATGACTGGGTATGGTCAATATGAGAGGACCCAGCTCAGTTTTCCTGTCCACTGATGTCAGACATTACTTGTTTGAAGCTAACCTAAATGCAGAGCACACCAGGTATTATGGCTGCAATTCTATTTCGAATAAGGTGACTAGATTAGCTATAGCTCATGTCTGAACTAAGGGTAGTTCTTTTTTTTTTTTTAAAAAAAAAGTGTAAAATATTGAGGATTTCACTGTCGGAAATTTGTGATATTGGGATAGGCAGGGATGGCCACTGGTGAGTGCAAAGTACTTATTGGCCTAGGAGGGGTGATGGGAAAAACACACTCAGAATAAGGGCATCTTGTGCAGTGCTCCTGTGGTCATGTTGCCTAACACTCTCTCTGCTCTTGTGAAAACTTCTGACTACTTTCTGTTGACCTGGGCTGGGTTTCTGTCAGGCTCACAGAGCAAAAAGGAAAGAACTTTTGTTTCAGGGAAGTCTCCTTGCAACTGTAATTCCAGAGGTTTTCAAGTTGTTGTACACTGGACCTCTAGGATATGAGGAATATTTCTAAACATCTACCAATGAAAAGAGCATCTATCAATAGCTAATTAATTATTTAAATGCACCATAGGTGTGTCCTCACCTCCAATAGAAGATCTGCAAATCAAGCACTCTTTTCCCTGTCTGTTATCATAGAAACTTCTCCATCTGGTGTAAGTTACTGCTCTGTTATATTAGCTTATCTCATAAGATATTTTCACATGCAAAAGGCTGTGGTCTGTAATATTTTATACATTGGAGTGGTCCTTTACAGGAATGATTTAAAGTCCTACATATAGGACACCTTTAGCTCTCAACTCAGTGACATGATCTGTATTAATCCAGCATGACAGAGATGTAGATCTTCACAGTTACAATGGTAAAACTGAGGACTAAATCCCCTGAAGTAGAACTGGAGAAAAGGGGAGAATCAATACCAGGAGCTGAGTCTGCTTTATTGAACCATGCCAAATTACATCAGCCATGGATGCATCTCTGTATCGCTTTCCTGTATCTTGTAACCCGCATTCCTGAAAATCCTTGCAAATGCACTGGTTAGGCTGGTGAGATGGATGTGGTTGATAGCTCTTATTTTGTGCCATATGGAACACAACTGCAGGTTCTGCAACTCACTAATGACCTATCTTAGCAAGTCTGTCTGAAAAGATGAAGAAATGGAATCTCCCCATTCTTGCTGCGCTAAGCTTTGTGTTGGCAAACACTTGCTAACATATGTCACCAGCTTTGAAAAGACATGGTTTATTTATATGTTAATTACTGCAACACTTTGGTGAAAATATTTGTTGATCCAAGAGCTGTGTAAATAGTCAAGTGTTGAGAGCCGTTGCCACTTAAAAATAAATGAGTGCTAGCCAGTAAGAATCAACAAAAGTCTACAATGTGAAGGTTGTCTCCTTCCTTGTGGCTCAGTCCATTCCCACTTAGATCTCTATTGATTTCTGTGGTTTGTGAGACACTCTTTAACTGTTCCTCATGCAAGTCAAGAAAACTTCATACACTCCCTGAGCTGGTGCAGTGCTTCTAGACACTGCACTGCATTTGAACTCAGAAGACAGAGGTCACTTCTGGGTGACAACAGGGAGCGGAGGGTGTGTAAGTGTTGCCGGGAGCAATGTCAGTGACAAAATACATCTCATCCTTTCTCAGACCCAGGGTCTCATCTGGACATGGAGGGGGGCTGTTTTTAAGGTGTCATGCCTTCTGTGAAACTGAAGCCCAAGGCTTTCACAGCTATGGTCATTAAATGTACTTCAACACCGTTTGCAAGAAAATTCTGGCATTTCTGCTGTCTAAGAAAGTTGCTGGGCAATGCGTGGAATTTGCTGCTCTGAAGCCTCCTTATTAGTCACTGATAGAAATGTTTCCCTTCAGACCTGCCATGTCCCACACTCCTGGCAGAAACCTGCGTAATGACATATCAGACTCTCCACAGACAAACTTCTAGGTGGTAAAGTACTTCACAATGAAAATTGTTCTGTCAATGTATTGGATTTTCACACATTGCTATTAGCAATACTGTTTACCTTGAGGGCAAACAACAAAAGAAACAATTTTCTCGGATCTACTTGGTGGTTACAAACACTGCGTTGTTTACCAAGTAGGTTACAAACTCCTGGTTTTGCATGTGAGTAGTATTACAGGGCTGTGATCGAAAGTGAGACATGCAGTTTTTCTTCATGGGTAGCTGAGAAGCTGCTGGGTACCACACCCTTTCCACACGTGGGCAGAACGTTGCTTGTATTGCAACCCAGGTTGCTTGTATTGCAACCCATGTTGCTATCCATTTCTTCAAAACTACAAAACTATTGAGACCTGAGAACCCCAGAGATTCCCAGCTACCAAAAATACATATTTTGCTAGGTGTCGTATTCACACTAGGGATAAGAGTAAATTGTGTGAAATATAAGAAATAGCAATGCAATGTGAGTGTTTTCTATCAGTTTAAATGGCAGTAAATTCACTCCACAGGCAGTCTGTAGCACAGGGATAGCACAATATATCTGTGCATGTGATGAAATGGACATGTCTAGCCACCATGAATGGGAAAAAGATCACACAACGTAGTGTGATAACTGTTTGAGGTATCAGTTATGTCCATTATATCTTCTAGAGAAAATACAAAAGGAGGGGTGTGATGAAAGGACAAAGGATGAACTTTCACAGCCCTGGTACCCGCTTGTCTATCCATTGTCAGTAAAGGAAATACCAAGGTTGCTGTTTTTATTATGCATTCCTTGATGCTCTAGAAGGGATTTATTTGCTCCACTGAGCTCAGTCTAAGGACAGAAAAGTAGACAGCTCAGGGCTGATATGTTTGGCTTCATTCCCTGCTGTAGAACATCAAAATCTCAGTGGCTTGTGTTTTTTATGGTAGTGATTGCTGTTAAATAATTTTAAACCAAATACAGTAGTAAAACAAAATAATAAACTTTGTCATTCAGAGACTGCTCCTTCCTAGTAACAGTGGATGATCTTGTGAACGTAAATATCCTCATGGATTTTATTTTAAATTATTACCACATTCTTGTTAGAGATCTTACAGCACCTGGGGGTCGGGGGCGGTGGGGAATTATTTTAATCCCCAATTCATAGTGAAAAAATAGTAAACTAAAGTTACGAAAACCTAACTGAGAGAGAAAAGGTGACTGGTTTTGGAAATATATCCAACCTGCAGATCAGCACCACTATCAACAAAAATAAGCTACTGGATTCTGGAAGTGGCAATCAGAGAAGGACTCTGCCTCAGTGTGCTTTAGCCCCTGATCATTATCTGTGCAGTTTAAACAGGGGGCGATCCCTTGTTCATCAACAAAACTATCCTATGACCTGCACGCTATTCTGAGAAGTCACAGAAAAGCACAGTCTTCAGGAAACCACACAGGTTAAATAGACAAGTTGCTAAAGAGTCTATATTCTTGGCGCCACCCAAAGAGCGACCAATTTCTGATGATGTTCACAGCTTACCCCACATCCTGTTTTAAGACAGAGCACCTGCACAAACTACGTTGTTTTATTTTTAACTAGCTAACTCTGATTAACCTGTTATTGCCATCATTTCTTCCACCCCCATGGAACCTGCAGTTTCTCGGGAGTGTTCTAAAAAAGCATCCAGCAGTGAACAAAGCCCCAGGTGACTGTTTATGTGTCAAGTGCTTCAGATCTGTTGGTTTTCTGGTTTTGGTACTGCCCTTGGTGTTGCACGTACAGCTGTCATGTTATGTGGTCCTGTTTTGAGGAGTAGCACTGTGCACATCCACTGTTCAGCAATGGACCGTACAAGATAGCACATAGTGCAATGACTTATTTTTTCATTCTGGGAAAGCAGAGGGAAAAAAAGACCTTGTAGCTCTGTTCACAGCTTTGTAATGTGCCACCCTACTTCTAACAGCTGTCAGTAGCAGAAAGCTAAGGAGATACTGTAGAAGATGAAAACTA
Organism: Pterocles gutturalis; assembly: GCF_000699245.1. Classification (NCBI taxonomy): domain Eukaryota; kingdom Metazoa; phylum Chordata; class Aves; order Pterocliformes; family Pteroclidae; genus Pterocles; species Pterocles gutturalis. Next base: position 15,470 of record NW_010133376.1, on the reverse strand, counting down.
CAACTGCTGGATGCAGTTTCCATACACATGCTGTTGTCCCAATGAAAACAGTGATTTCTTTTTGACTAGTTACAAAAATCTCCAGAATTCCACATGCAAACAGCCCCCAGAAGTCTCCCTTGGACAGTTTAATTTAATTCAAACTTTTGTCAGGTTGAAGGGCCAGGTTCTACAAGATCCCAATTGCCAAAGTCATTTGCCGAGGCTAGGCTCTATCCATTCCACATGAAGTATTTCTCATAATTTCTTTACGTTAGAAAGCAAGTAATGCCTTCCTCCTCCAGTCTGTCCCCCCTGTTCTCAAGTTGAGATTGATGGAGCAAAGCTTCACAACAGAATTACATTATGACATTTTTTTCTCTTTCTTTAACCTGCTGGTACTCAGTTTCCAAAAATCCTTGGGAAAAAAATAATTGTATAAATGACATCGTACTTCAGCTGTCCCTTCATTCTGGACAGTCTCTGGTGAATCATCACCATCATAGACTCCATCAAGACTTGTGTATCTTGACCTGAACTTCTCCTGTGGCAGATTCAAGGCAAACCTGTGGCCGTCTATGAGGTGCGAGGTATTTGAAGAAAGGTCAGCACAGCAGCTGTGAGAGTGCTGGTGCTCCCTGTGCAGTGGCGATTGAGCTGGCTCTGAGAATCAGGACAGAGGACTCTGTGGCCATTTATTTTCTTATCCTCTGTAATAATACACCTTCCTGGCTTGTTTTACAAGGCTCTTTTGTCCCTCAAAATTCCCAGAGAGAGCTTCTGCCTCATGTTTGTCCACATATGGTGTTTGACCAATAACGGGAAGAGAACACCTGCAGGCAGATATGCAGAAACAGCTTTTTTACGGCAGTTATTTCACAAGCAAGGTGGCCTTGGTCACCTAATTAACCAGTCTGACCAGTACTGAAGTGACACTGCTGGTTGATTATGAAAATGCAACAGGGTGTAGGGGAAGAGCAAAAGGGATGTGAAAAACTGGACTTCAGTTACGGCAAAGCTGAGGTTTTTCAGCTGATCGGGATGTTAAACTAAGTTACTTCCTCACTCAAAATGAGGACACACCCGGTGGTGAGAACAAAACAAACTTGTTTTGGTTATCGCTCTCTTCCTTTCACTTTTCAGACTCTCCAGCCTGCCTCCATTGTCCCAGTTAGCCTTGTTGTGTCCTTGCCTAGGAGAGACAGGACTTATTTTTGGCAGTTGTTTCTACTGACTGGACGGCTTCATAAGTAGCAAAGATGCTATCATCGAGCTGCAATAAGATCTCTGCATTAGTTCGCTCATGTTATAAGGTGGCAGTGAACAGGGCTCTTCTTAGTTTGCTTTTTTTTTAATTGGCTGAGCTACTACTTATATGAAACCAACCTTATTTTAAGCTCGCTCAGTGAAAAGCACAGGAACAAACGCTAGTTGATGCCCTATGATGACCTTTCTAGTTGCTATTGTATAACTACCTCCTGGAAACATTTCTTTGGCAAATAATCTTTTCTCTCCTCAGATCAGAACTGCTTTCCTTAGATAATTTAGAAGTGGACTGTGCCCAGCCTCACACAAGGTTGGAGAAGATATTTTTCAAGGAGCCTTTCCTCCTTTGTACCCTTGGACACAGGTTGGAATAATCCCACACCTGGAGAGACACCATCAGAATTTACCTGGAGGATCTGGTTTCTCAGCTCCCACTCATGTATTGGATACCTTTGAAAATGTCACTTGAATGTGCACTGCTTGAGCCATGGTTCATATATAGTGCCCTGCAGCCATCGTATTGCACACCTAGGAGAAACAGCCTCATCACTGTCCTCTGAAATCATTGGACCATTGTAAGGTCCAACAAGACCATAGAGCAGGGATACAGAAGCAAAGGTCTCCCACTGTGTCTGAGCCTTACAAATATTTCTGTGGACTATTCTGAAAGATTTTGGAATATCTGGGAGATTTATTGCATCTGTATTGTCTGTGTGTCAGCAAGGAATAACATTTTAAAATATCCAACTCCTACTTCCTGGATTGACTTAATTGATCAGCATTCTGTATGTGGACCCTGTGGACAGATGCTACCCACCCTGACTTTCAGGAATTGGCAGAGTTTAGCAAGACATCTACTATTGTCTTCTAGGACATGGAAGAGTGGTTCTTTACTACATCTTTAGTTTGTGTTTTGACCTTGAAAAAAAATGAAGAAGCAGGTTCATTTATTTAAACAGAGTATGTTGTGTATGCTGTAGACCTAACTTTAATTTTCCCCGATTTGAATTATTCTTTCCACTGTGTGGACCAGGAGTGTAGGATTTAGGCTGTGCCTCTAATTTGTATATACATTCTTTTTCCTTTGAGTTTTCTGTCACTCCTTCCCCCTTACTCTCTTAACACAATGATTTTTAGAGAGTTTTCATTGTAGGCACAGAATTAAAACTGGTATGAACTAACCCAGACACAGTTCTTTGTGGCACACTGCAGAACCATTCCCTAATGGAAAACAGATGGTTTTTTTTCCTCAACAGTACAAAATTCCTGCTTTTCTCCCTGTGGGACACAAGCTACTGGCTTTTAATAGCATTACTCATCTGTCTAACGTAACTGGTTTAAGAACAAGATGCCTATAGGATTGCACTCCTAATTAAATTCTTACAGCTCTCTCAAGTTGTCTTTTCTCTTGTGAACCTTACATGTATGCAAGATGAGGGTCTGCCTTGGTGCGAGTTTACTTGACACTTGTGTGGTTTTTACTGGCACTTACACATGGCAAGGTCCTGAGGGACCTCTCATGCCTTGTTCTTGGATTCAACACTTGTGAATCCTGAGCTTAACACAAATTGAAAATTGTATAGGACGGATTCCCAGCTGTTGAATATTGATATCTCTTTATTGACTCCTGCAGAGAAGTGCTGATTTCCATCGTTTGAGGATTTGAAACTGTGTAGCTTTGAGGGTGTCCATCTGTTTCACAGTCAGCAGGGGCAGTTCTCATCAGTGATCCCAGCATACAATATTTGAATTCTGACCCATCTATCAATGTCCCCAGAGTGATAAGTCTGACAGAGGATAGATTCAGTGTCTGCAGACTGTTTGTTTTAATATAATTTTGTTTTCTTTGCTTGGCTTTTATTGAGACAATTAGAGTTTAAATTACTTCTCATCTTCCAAGTCAACTATAAGCAATAAAAAGGTTCCAGTAAAGCAATGGGGAGAAGATTACATGCTAGCTTCCTTCTCTAGGCTTGCACAGGGGACAAGTGTAAGGCTTAATTTCCAGACCTGCTTACAGGATGCTCATAATTTTTACAAACCACAAGCTTTGACTATCTTCCTAGTTTCTCCTTCTATCCAGAAAAAAAGATGAACATTAAAGCAAAGCTGAAGAATGTAGTCAAAATGGGATTTATGTCCTGAGATGTCTTTAAATGTCCTTGTAGTATTTAAATAAAGTTGCAATTATCTTTGTTATTTGTGCCAAGCTGTATCATTTCTTTGGCATATCCTGTCCTATGAAATGGGAAGTGGTTTTGCAGACTTCCTTATATAGGCCCTCTGTTTAAAATAGTTTGGGGTATTTTTTTTTCTTCTTTAACTGTGATAAGAGAATCTGAACTCTGTTTACATTCTTCAGCTCTCTGCTTTTTTATCTTCAAGTGAAGCTTTGTTTTGATTTAAAAGGTAAAAATGTCATCCTTAGATGAGAATAGCATTGTGCTAAGACATCTGATCAGACAATATTTTACTGCCAGTAAATCAAGGGAAAGTATGAACTCTGCATTTGTCAAAAAAAGAATTCATAGCTCACAAACTGAAGCTGAAGAAAAACTTACCGCAGCAAAGTGGGATCAACTATAACAGAAACAAGTGCTTTGGCAGAAAATCAGGATGCTACACAAAAAGCAATGGGTTCCTAGCTCTCAAGACTAGATACAAAGAAAAGGAGGGGAGAGCAGGAGAGGAGCGGGAAAGGGGGGAAATACCTTCAGGAAAGGAGAGGTGGAACATGGTATTTCCTTGTGTGCAACATAAAACATTTTTATTACCCTAACATAATTATTTCAGATTTGGAAGAAAGAGCAAGGGTAGAATAATTATAAAGGGACATTCTCACCTGGATCTCCTCCTTTAGGAAACAAAGCTGTCAATTGACTGCAACACTCACATGGCGAATCTCCTCACTGGAGGAGAGCTCTGAAATGATATAAAGCTAGCAGAGATCACTCTGACACCAACAACAAATTTGTTGCCTACCTAAC
>NW_010133376.1:0-11207 GCF_000699245.1 Pterocles gutturalis | reverse complement strand
AGCAGGAATAACTTCCTTACGTCAAGTAGCTTAAAGCAACTGCCAAAAGCCTCAGCTCGAGCCTTGGATTCTATAAGCAAAGCCCTGGTTCTCTCTTCCCACCTCTCTTACACCAAATGCATCCCAAGGATGAGCTTTGGATGAAGTCCTCATGAGGCAGAGTGCAGTGATTCATCCTGCTATGAGAATGGGACTCGTTCAGGAAGTGAAGACTTCTACTTATCTACTGAGACATATGTAGGAAGAAATGAGAACACCTCATACCTGTCACCCAAGTACCTCCAGAAAACATCTGAGATTAAGAGAAAGAACTGGAATGGGAACTAAGGACAAAAATTTCCAGGGACAGAGATTAATGGAGATAGTGCAGGGGATGGACTGTGGAGAAGTATGGAGGGGTGTTTTGGCCATGGATAGGAGACAGCACTGTGAGTACATATGTATTCATGTGTGGCAATTAATTTGAAAGGAGGGTATCAACCTCCTGCACAAGGACCCCTGCAGAAAGAACTGGCAAGTAAAGAATATGAGGAAAATGAGAATGGCAGGTTATTCAGGGGAGGGAAGCTGAAAGACCTAAGCCCACTCAACAGTGGGAATTGGAAATGTAGGAAAAATGGAAGAAGTGGCTCAGAAAAAAAGAGAAACTTTAAATAAGGAAGATTGAGGTGTATGAGCAACAGATTGTGGTTCCATTCATGCACATTATTTCTTGACACATTCTTCCTTGCTGACAGCTGTCCAGTATCACAGAGGATTTTAGACCACAGGGATGGGCGAAACATATGGGAGATGATGACACAAAACTAGTGCAGATCAGATTTGAGTCAAATTGCCTGAATGACTCTCACAACTTCACAAAAGCACAAACTAAACAAGTAGATCAAGCAATCAAGTCAGTGACAAAAATATTTGTCAAATCCAGCATGGCATGACAATTTTCAAGCTTGTATGTCACAGATCCAAGATAATTCAGATACCAGGGTGGATCAGGAGTCCCCAAGGAGTGAACAATAGAATGGGAAAGTGTGTAGGAGACAGAGTGGAAGATATGTTACTTTACTTTCTTGATTAATATTTCTGTGTTTTTTGGTGACAAGGGAGAAAGGAAGACTGCACTAGGTCCATGGTGAGAGAAAAAGAAGGTTTTGCTAGCTTTCTCTCTATTCTTTCAGAAGAATAATGACTGTTAGGAAAGCCAACAATGAGCTGTTCCCCTGAAGAACATGAAGGAAGAAAAAGGCAGTTTCTCTAGGCTCTCCCCTTTATGCTCCTTTTCCCCATTCCTTTTGGACTCAGCTGAATGAGTCTTATATCTGGAAGCAGGAAGGAGAACCATGAAGTCCCTGGTGCTGAAACACTCTTTGCCTTCTACTAAGCACTTTTGCCTATTAAAGGTCTAGCTTCACTTTAAAATGATAACCAACCTCTTACTTCTTATACTCTCTTAACTTTCTGAGATGGATCGGATGTTTCCTTGAAATAACTGTAATCTCTGAAAGTAGCTGCCAGACCGCAGACACTGAAAAATACAAAACCTTTTTTGTTGTATGTTATGGTGTTTTTCTCTCTCACTCTGTTTTTCTTTCCCCTACAGTTAAAACATATTAACTTTATGTGTTTTCCTTCTAGGCATAATTATTTCATCTGTAACAGCAGGTTAAGCAAAACTTGGTTTGTCTAGACTGCCACTGCTTCAAAGACTCAGTGACAGCAGAACAGAAAATCCTTATCTTATTTGCCTTTTGCTAGTAAAGGGTTTGTGTAGACACACTAGCTAGTGCTTTATGCAAGTCTTGGGACCATTTACACAACAATCAGAAAATATGTCTCTTTGCAAACAGTTTCTCAATGATTGCGTATTGTATCCTAGCCATTATTTGTGTTCCTTTTAGGATTCTTTTAGTTTGGACCAGATGCCACATTTGGGTGGATTTCACTGGGGCTGGATGACTCCTGAGACTTCAGGAATCTTTTGGTAGTAAGTCTTCAGCTGGTGCATACTACCCTCACTGGACACCACAAGGACAGTGTTACAGCATTCATGTTATCAGTCTAGAAGGAATGGAAAAGGAAACCCCCACTGATAAATGTGAAGGATCTCCAGTGAGGAATGTAGCATTTATTAATTTCCTTGGAGACAAAGGTTACAGTGAAATGCACAAAATTCAGAGATGCCTAAAGTGACATAGTATCAATTTTTTCTCTCTTGCTTGTAGCATCCATCTTCTCCCTCTCTAATTTACTACGAGCGTCTCTTGCTTTAAATAATCTGGTGTTTATAACCACAGCAATAATCCCTTAATGTCTCCTAGTTTATATCCTGTTTGCTTACCTGCTTTACTTCCTGTGAAGTCATCTTCAGGTACACTTCAGCCTCATTGTACTTGCAGTCCCAGTGTTGTGCTTAATGCATGTCTTAATACGCCTGACCTTATCCTTGCATAAATAGATACTTCTTACCATCTGCACATCAAATGACCATCACCAGAAGACAGAGTTTCACAAACCAAACCAGGATGCATGTGTGCTATTCAGTGCATTAGACCTGGTCTCTAAAATATGTATTATTTGAAAGTAAACAAACACCTTACTAACCTTTCTTATACAGTATACAGTATACTTTGCTATACTGTAGCCTCATGGGTTCAAGCTGGAACATGGGAGGTTCCACTTGAATATGAGAAAAAACTTCTTCACGGTGAGGGTGACAGAGCACTGGAACAGGCTGCCCAGAGAGGTTGTGGAGTCTCCTTCTCTGGAGACATTCAAAGCCTGCCTGGATGTGTTCCTGTGTGATCTGATCTAGGTGTTCCTGCTCCGGCAGGGGGATTGGACTAGATGATCTTTCGAGGTCCCTTCCAGTCTCTAACATTCTGTGATTCTGTGTATACAATTGCTTCCATCTGTAAGGAAACCTGGACCTAAGAGGGTTTTTTTAAGTCTGTGAGTTGGTGAAAACCATCCATCAGTATTAGTAGTCTATAGATTTGGAAAGGAATTTAGAGAACACAAAGAGGGAATTGCCATCTGAACAATTTCTATTCCTACAGGCATTACACACAACCGTCATGTTAGCCATGAAATAAAACAAATCCCACTATTTACCTGGCTGTGAGATGATTTGATAATCTGTGTTTTTTCGAAGTGTGAAAGCAAAAAGCTTTCTTTGAACTAGAAATCAATGGAGATAATGTTTCTCTTTTCCCCTGCTGCAGCCCAGACCTCTGACCCCAGAGCTGGACCTTAGGTCCTGGTAGTGAAAAGTCCTTGACTGGCGGCAGCAGAGAGAAAATCGTCACCTGCTCAGTCACAAACAGCACACAGGCCTACAGCACTGTTTGTTAAATAAGATCAGCTAATAGTTGCACAGCGGAGCTTCAAAGCTTCACAGCACAGTTAATGAAGGCTTTGTAGATGCTGAGTCCCCACTGAAGCTTTGGACTTTGGGTTTGATATTTAATGCAAGAAATTTAACGCTGTTTGGGCTTACCCTGTTTTCATAATAAAAAGGAATAGAACTGGTACGAAATGAGCACAAATTTTAACCTCTAGACCTGACCCGGACTTTGCTTGCACCATTTAAAATCACTTCACAAAATCAGTAGAGCTGATATCCTGGTTTGCAGGTGCAAGAGCAAACCTTGGACTGGAGGGTCAGAACTGACTAACTTTGATTTTTGGAGGGAATTAGGCCTCAGTGTGGCAGAATTGTGTGGGTGACTCAATCCTAATTGTGCTGTTACTCCAGAACCCCAGGTTTATACCTAACCTGTCCATATGCTTGGCTGTATTGAAGAGAAGGTTTGTTTTAAAAAAAGATTTCCAATAGCTGTCCTTCTCAGATGATGTGGCACAGTAGGTTTTTAAAGAAGCAATCATTTGCAGTAGTATTGTAAAATTTTTAGCCCACAACTTGTAATATGTAACATCAAGGGGGAAATTTTGTGTATTTTAATGAATGGCTTCTAGCTCAGAAGCTGTTTTTCCAGAAGAAAAGACCATTCCAAAGCTCAGTTCACATTGTAAAACCTTCTTCTTAAATAACATTTTCTTATCATAGAGTATATACAACCATAATTTTTCAACATATACATATGTATGTATGACTTTATATACAGGCATTCAAACCTTTAAATTTACTTGTATTTCTATCTTTCATTCTGGTAAAAGTGAGCTGAAGTATCTTTCCATAATTCCAGTATAGTCAAACAGCACTGACCCTGTCAGACATAACATTAACTTATGAATGTTCCCCTCTACTGTCTTTACTTGATCTCTGTCTTCTTTTTGCCTAGCATAGGGTCACACTGCCAGCAATGTGATGGGTACCATAAAGGGTACAACCATCACACATCAGTGCAATGTGTATACCTGCATTGCCTCTGGATGGGATGTCAGAAGGCTGCTGTGATTGCAAGGAGCTCCAGTCAAGTGAGGAGATGTGTCCTATGGAATCTTCCTGTGGGATTTTACCACTCCCCAGCACTGTGGGTTTTGTGCTGAGCTACCAGCCTTGGAATGACAGCATCTGAGCTGTAGGCACCATATTCCCTTCCAGCTCTGCAGAGGCTCCTCACCTTTCAGGGGTGGGGTGGGGAGACAATGAGCAGCTGAGCAGTGAGTAACATTTCAAGATCCTGCAGCTGTCTGCTTTCAAGAGTCAGGGATACCCAGACTCTTCTGCCTTTTCAGAGCCAGTTCAAACCCTGACCAGCACAGCATCACGTCTCTCACAACAAAACTGATGGCACTTAGTAGTTGATGGTCTTCACATGTGTTCTCACCAAGTCCACACTAATTTAAGCCTACATCATTTTACCCCTGGTAAAACCCAGAACTATTTCTTCCTACAGGGTAGGAATTTCGTGTAGCAGAAGGGTATCTGATGATGTCCTTCAGAAAAGCCCTGCAAATTGCTTCCTTTATCCTGAGTCCTCCTGCAGTGCCAGAATTTTTTCAGCATAGTAAAAATATTTAATTCATTATCAGGAGCTTAGTCATCTGATTCTTAGTGCTGATGTTGCCTTTCAGAACAATGGCTGGCTGCCACTCTGTCTGCTTCTGTGGGAGAGCTGTGCTCTGTAATCTCTGTGTTTCTTTCTCTCTCTTTTTAATATCATTGGTTTTATCATGAGAATTGATTTTTCTAAATGTCCACCTGGTATGTTTTCTCTTTGTTAGAAACAGAGACCAGGTGTTAATTTGTACCAATGTCACTGACTTCAGATGATAATGAGTTCAGAAAGGATGGAAAATCAAAGTATATTCCACCATGCCTACAGGACCAAAACTGTGTGGGGAAAATTGTCTACGGCTGGGCAAAGTAGCTGGAGGGCACACTGCCCCTCCCTTACTGTGCCTTTATGTAGCTGCCTTTATTCTCTCTTTAAATGATTGCAATGACCAAAGGACCCCAGGGGGAAAGATAGAGAGAACAAGAAGAGCCCCGCAAAGCTGCATCATGCATTACCCGTGAATAAAACAAAGCCAGGGCAGCACAATTATGATCAGCTTTACTTCATCCTCGCTGTCCCATTGGGGAAACCTCAGATCACACGTGGCAGCTACCAGGAGCACAGCGAGAGGTGAGCTGAGCTCTTCGCCTGTGGAGAGCAACGTGGACACGGATGTGGAGTACTCTGATCAAAGTCTTCCAGAATGGCAATATGAAGTGTGGAGGATCCCTCGGTCTAAATGCATTTTTTTTTTTTTGCCCAGCTTTCAGGCTAAATGGTATCATACTCGTTCCACTCTCATGTGCACAGAAAAATTAGTCTGAGGAGATTTTGCATTACTTTATTTCTCTCTGGATTCCCTTATTCTTGGAAGGGAAAACAGAAATATTATGAACATGAGCATAGTAGACATGTTGGACAAGAAAGAACTTCATGAAGGCTTCTTGATCAGAATATTAACAACATGTAGCCATTGCTTGGGACCAGAACATCACAGATCATGTTTATTGTGCTGAGACTCTCACAGAGCATTTGTAGTTTCTCTTTTTTTTCCTCTTTGAAAGTGAGCCTGAGAAATACTTGTGCACCTTGTGTACAGGACAACATGGCACACAGATTACACGCAAGTTTTCAGCAAGTGATCATCAAAGCTATTAAATGCCAATCGGCTAAACTGAAATTATACTAGGTCAGCTTAGTGGTCTGTTGACAATAACTCTCATTACCTAAATGATACAGCTACAGACAGTTCTTGGGCAAAATGCACTGTTATTGTTTTTTCCTGATAAAAGTAACGAAGGACAGAACTTTAATAATTGGAACCCAAACTTGGATTCTTCTGTCAGTAGTCCCGTTCCCCAAATTGGCCTGATTTTCAAAGATGTTGAAAGGGTAACAAATCCCATTGAAGTTGATGAATATTTTGAATATTTTGGCATAGATTTTCAGGGTTAAATGATTAACAGAGATACGCAAATCACTGATCATCCAAGATAACTGCTTTATTTCTGCTTACACTTTTGATAAGAGATGTCACAGTGGAAAGGAAATGAGTCACATGCTTCTAAAAGGCCAGGAGAGACCAGTTTCTGAATAGTGTGAGTACATTCCCGGCAAGACCATGACAGGAAAATTAAACAGAGTAACAGATCAAACATGAAGGCAGGTGAACTGCAGCAGCAAAACCCATCACACAAAGATGAGTTTTCCTTCTGATGTGATGAGCTGTGTGGTTCTTGCACAAAGTTTTACAAGAAAGTGCGTGGCTTCCTGAGGCTCACTCACAGCAAAGCAAAGGGAATAATACTGTGGATTTCTTTGTTGTTTGGTGTACATATTCACCCACTTTTAATACAAAAATAGATCTATGACACTTTCTCTGTGTGACAGAAAAAGACTACCTGAAAACGGTAAAACTAACTGCTACTTCTCAGAACTCTATCAAGTTATTGTTTGCTTATGCAACCTTAAAGAAGAGCACTGTGCCTCCTACAAAATGACAAGAGCCATCAGGTGCCAATGAACAGCGCCATGATGCTTCCAACTGTAAAGTTATCCCACTGTCTGTTCTGACAGAGACGTAGAGCAGAGTTCTCTGATATACTGTTTTTGTTGAGGAAAATGCTTGTGGGCTGAGAAATCAGCATGGAAAGCAAGTCAGGTTTCTTGCTCTCAAAACACATAAAGGCTTATGCAATTTTGTAACCAATGCATTTTTTTTTAGCAGCATGGAATTTAAGACTAATTCACCTCAGAACTGTTTCCTGCTTTCCTCTCTTTCTCAAGTAAGAATCTTCTCTCTAATACAACCAGAAGATATTGTGACACTGCAAAGGAACTTGGAAATACCAACCTATGTTTTCATAGTATGGCTTAGGTGCTCACTCTCAGTCTAAACAAAGTATTTCCTGGGGAAAAAAAAATAAGTAAGAGTGAGTGTATATATGTAAGTACGCATATGCATGTGAATTTTCTTTCTGCCTCTCCGCTGAAAGTGGAACACATGTGGAACACATAACTCTTTTTTTTTTTTTTTTTTTTTCTCCATATTAAGATCTGGTAAACTATGAGTAAATTCTGTCACTGTTTGGTTAAATTAATGAAACAAGTTTCTGGGGAATTATCCAAACTAGTGAAGGTACATAATAGATATATTCTTTGAATTCCATGACTGTTTATTTATATTTTTTTCTAGTAAGAGTGGGTGAGTATTATTTTAGACCAATTATGTGAGCAGTTCAAGGAATCCACACAGCTGGTTGCATAACAATCACAAAAGCATGGTTCATATTCCAAGGAAAGCACTGCAGTAACATTGCACCTTCTCCAGGCTCGCCTCTTTCAGAAGCAAGTGAAATTTAAAACCAAAGCCAAAGTAAAGCCCTTAAATTCCTATCCTAGAAGCAAGTTGAAGTTAATTACTAACAAATATTCCCCTTGAAGTCTGTGGATATGAATTTATCAGCAGATGATGCTTTAGACATTGAACCCTTTGTCAAGGTGAACTTAATCAACCCAGATAATTTGTTGTTTATCTGATGGAATGCTGGAATGGAACTCTAATGACAATGTTCTCTAATTCAAACTGCTGATAAATATCATAAAAACATACAGTAGAAATATGGCCTGGTTCCAGGCATGAAAATATTGTCCTTTGTGATTAATCAAATGAAGAGAAGGGAATGACTGCAGTGTCAATGCTGGAAAAAAAAATAATCAGCAACAGGATGTTATACAAACATTCATTGTCAGTACCACCCATACTCTTGTAGTTAACACAGAATGGTTTGGGTTGGAAGGGACCTTAAAGATTATCTAGTTCCAACACCCCTGCCATGGGCAGGGACACTGTCCACTAGACCAGGTTGCTCAAAGCCTCGTCCAACCTTGCCTTGGACACCTCCAGGGATGGGGCATCCACAGCTTCTCTGGGCAACCTGTTCCAGTGTTTCATCATCCCCACAATAAAAAAATATTCCTAAATCTAATCTAAATCTGTCCTCTTTCAGCTTCAAACCATTTCCCCTTGTCCTATCACTTCATTCCTTGGTACAGAATGCCTCCCTATCTCTCCTGTAGCCCCCTTCAGGTACTGGAAGGCTGCTATGAGATCTCCCTGGAGCTTTCCCTTCTCCAGGCTGGAAAACTACAACTCTCTCAGCTTGTCCTCATATGGGAGGTACTCCAGCCCCCGACCATCTTCGTGGCCCTCCTCTAGAATTGCTCTAACAGGTCCATGTCTTTCCTGTCCTGAGGACTCCAGAGCTGTATGCAGTACTGAAGAGGAGGTCTCCGGAGAGCAGAGTAGAGGGGGAGAATGACCTCCCTCGACCTGCTGGTCATGCTTCTTTTAATGCAGCCCAGGACACGGTTGCTTTTCTGGGCTGCAAGCACACATTGCCGGGTCATGTTGAGCTTTTCATCAACCAGCATCCACAAGTCCTTCTCCTCAGGGCTCAATCTGTTCTCCTCCCAGACTGTATTTGTGCTTGGGATTGCCTCGACCCACATGTAGGACCTTGCACTTGGCTTTGTTGAACTCCATGAGCTTTGCACAAGTCCAACTCTCAAGCCTGTCCAGGTTCCTCTGGATGGCATCCCTTCCCTCCAACATGTCAGCTGCACCACACAACTTAGTGTCATCGTCAAACTTGCTGAGGGCACACTCAATCCCACTGTCCATGTCACCAACAAAGATATTTAACAACACCGATCCTAGTATTGATGCGTGTGGAATGCCACTCGTCACTGGTCTCCACTTGGACATTGAGCCATTGACCACAACTCTTTGAGTGCGACCATTCAGCCAATTCCTTATCCACTGAGGAACATGCTCTGGAAGCCTTTAGAGTCTTGCAGACTGGTCACTGTCTCTGACTTTGATCACTGTGCCTTTCATCCTGTATCTTAGAAATGTTCCCTTGACATCAGATTCGCCTCTTATAGTACAATCCTTAGCCATAAAGTCCTGTCAAAGAAGGGGTGATAAAACAGGTTACCAAATAAGGTAATATACTCAACAGCAGATAACAATTAAGATATATGCTTCTTATCTCAATGTTTATTTTGCTTTGACTCATTCCTTCATCTTTTTTAGCCATCTTTTTTCCCAAACAAAGCTTCTGGCAGCATAGTTTGTAGACTACATAAAATCCCCTGGTGGAAATTACCTTATCTAGCTTTTGATATTCACACCATAAGTTTGCATCTGACCTAGTTATCCTGTTATAGTCAACTTCAATGCAGTCAACAGTTTAGAGTGTGATTGATCTGACCAAAAGCTGCTGTCTGTTTTAGGATGAGAGGAATTATACCTTAGAGTCATTTGTATTTATTGACCTTCTCTCTATTGACTATGAAGAGATGTATCCCCTCCCTCTTGACTTTAATGAAATGTCTATCAATCCCTTAATATATACTTACACTAGGGCTCTTGATCTTCTTCTTTTTTTTTTTTTTTTTTTTTTTAGACAATGAACAAGCAATTAGAACTCTATGGGTAACATAATTGTTGTTCTGTGTCCACAGATATACCACAGTGAGTCACTAATTTTGCAGCTCCTTTCATCATCTCTCAGACAACAAACAACATTGGACACAACTTAAAATTCTCTGGTGTATCTGTTGTCAGAGTGAGAAAAATTACTTATATGAGCTTTCTGAGTGAGAGACAGAGGATAGCTTCAGTTCATCTTTAACAGGTAGGTTCATGATACAGATACCTCTCCTGGAAAAGCAATAATATTATGTTCACTTGTCTTCTCTTGACAGTGTCTACGGGTAATTTAAAGCTTTCCCTGGTTCCTTTTGTTGTTTAACTGCTTATTTTTATTACCGTTTCATGTTCTTGTTGGACAGCTCCTTATTGAAAGTGCAACAATAGCAGATGCAATAGGAAACCAGAGAACATCCTGCTGAGTCTGATGAACCTTTTGTTAAAACAACAGCTAGATTTTTAGTGTACACTACCACGACTTGAAGAGAAGCAGAGGAATACACTATGTCAACCATCTGCTGATTAGTGTCATATACTATGCTACTTTCTCCATCCACTTTCTGTATTCTTTTGACTTCATGGATTTTACCTATTTAATTTGAGAGATTGTCATCCAGACTCAAATGGATATCTGTTTCTTGAGACTGACTTCAGGTTTTAGTTAAGCACAATCTTACTCATTTGTGAATGCCTATGTGATAACTTTAATCTCAGCACTGATGTTTGTCCTAACGTAAATAAGTAACAATACTAGTTGGAACAGGAAGAGCTGTGTAGGTAAAACACTGCCTCTGATATAGTGGAAAGATTGGCAGATTAGCTGTGAGTTTATATTTTAACTTTGAGGAATGGGACACAATGTAGACAGAGGACAAAGTATTCTCAGCCATGGAATATCTGTGTCATATGTTTTCAATTCGAAATACAGCCACACAGGATGTAAATGCAAACCAGGCTGGTGGAAGTAAAAATCTCCTCCTTTAGAGAATCACAAAATGACATTTTGGGAAGAGGTGGTTCTGTCCCACTGTGAAGTGGGTGGTGGACATACAATATGACAATGTCAGAAAAATTGCCAAAATGAATGACTCATATACTTCAAAAGGTGAATACTCTTAACTACACTAATTATGTATATATTTCCTGTGTAACTATAGACCGGTCAGCCTCACCTCCATCCCTGGACAGGTGATGGAACAACTTATTCTTGATTCTGTGTCTAGCCACATCAGGGATAAGAGGGTCATTAGAGG
>NW_010133375.1:0-1842 GCF_000699245.1 Pterocles gutturalis | reverse complement strand
AATTAGAGCCCATCAATTGCAGCCATATATATAGGAATCGATATAAGGTAATCCGTGGAGATGGGCTAAGGTTTTAATCGGAAATCTTCTTTGCCGTTCTTTGCAGATCTTCTTTAGCCGCTGGCTGGGGGGGAAACAAATGTTCATTAAAAAAATACCCCCCCAAAACCCCCTAAAGCAGCCCCCTCCACCCAACCAAACAAAGCCACTATGCAGAAAGCTTGCAAAAGATCAGAAACCAACTGTTGTTACCATGTGAATAAGAAATTACTCTTATGCTTAACTTCATTCTCCCTTCCAGGCAGTCATTTTTTTTTTTTTCATATTGGAAACTTTTAAACTAGCTCTGAAGACTACAGCTATTTTTTTTTTCCTTTCCTAAATGGTCTGTGGGTGATGGTATTTTCCGTGCGGGAAGGGTCTGGCTTGTCCGTCCGCGGGTGTCTGTGTATCCGGTAACAAAGATCCCACAAGTACAACACTGCGGGGAAATCCACACACCGTCCCCTTGCAGCTTCTCAGGCTCACAAATATCGCACTTTTTTTTTTTTTTTTTTTTAGTTTTTTGGGTTTTTTCCTTTTCTTCTTTTTTTTTTTTTTTTTTTTTAAGTGTTTTACATTATGTAAAACTTAACTCTTTGCTTTCAAGCGATGGAATATTTCTTTGCCAATGCAAAAAGAAAGGAGGAAAAAAAAAATCCCAACTCCCTCAAAGCTTCCCCCAGCCTTCCTCCTTTCTCTAAAGAACTAGGGCTGTTTTTCTCCAGGGGAAGGAGGGGAGTGGAAGCTAAATATGAAACAATGTAGGCAGCTTCGCGCTTATTTTGGGAAATTAATTGTGAGACTATTCTGGCTCCTGTGTGTTTCTGCATGATTAAACTGTGCTATTTGTTCCCCAAAGCTGCACATTAACAGAAAGTGCAAGTCTATTTTCAAGCATCATCCTCAGGTTTAATGTAAGCAAACCGGGCTGAGTGAAAAGTTTACCCGAGTAATTGCAGCTAAGAGTCGATTGTAGTTGTTTTAATCACTATTTTCCATCTGATAAGTGCGTTTTAAAGAATGGACTCTGCATTTTTTTTTTTTTTATCTGAAGGAAGCGAATCTGACCGTATTTGTATCCCAACCTCGTGCATCTTATCTGTATGAAATTTCAATTTATTTAAAAGCCTCGTATTTAATACACGACACGGGCCACATTTAGTTTAGACAAACCCCTCTCTTGTACTTTTCTCCATAATCACGTCTAATGAAAACGTGGGATTTTCCCATTATTAAAAAAAAAAAAAAAGTGAAAATATTATGCATCTTCATTAGGAAAATTGACTGCTGTGCTCAAGACAGTTCTTAATTGAAAAGGCAACCTATTTTAATGGTGTGGTTGAGGAGAAGATTACATACTTTATCCAAACACAAAGACAATTAATAATGAGGACCAGGCTGCTGCCATTAACTCTAATGTCGTTACATCAATGTCAATGGAAGTGCTTCGTACCTGAGAGCACCCCGAGTCCCCCTCCGCCCTGCCCGGCCGCAGCTCATCCCCTCCTCCGCTACCATCGCCGCCGTCTCCCCACTACCACCGAAAAAAACCCCGCAGCACCATCCCCCTGGCTTTTCCACTCCATTCGTATGATTATTGAAATTTTTTAAATTTTTTTTTCTTTTCTTCATGGCAGCACAACCCCAAGAAGTTGTACAAATAGGGCTCGCCCCCTCCTCCTGGTTTTAAAGGGACTTTTTAAGAGCTGCTTAATTCGGGATATTTAAGAGCATGACAGTGCGGAGTGGCGGTCGCGCTCAAACTGCAGTTTGCAAACGAATCCGTGCCCCACAGCCAAG
>NW_010133374.1:0-34220 GCF_000699245.1 Pterocles gutturalis | reverse complement strand
AACTCTGTCTCAGCTTAGCCCAGGACACCATCATATCTCTGAGATCTTACAGTCTAATGAATCTTTGTTACCTGGGTAAATTAGCCCACACAGAGCTCTGCACTGGCACGTCTGGTCATTTATTGATTCCTGCCTAGTGGAAATCTCCCCCTACAGGTCTGCATCGCAGCAGGTACGTGTGCTTTGGTAGCCTGGCCAATGTAATGAGAAGGCAAAAGTCCCTCCAAATAGCAGTTCAGAAGAAGGAGCTGTTAACAGGGTGAAAGTACACAAGGAATTCGGATTTTGCAGATCCAAACCTCCATCTTTCGTATCCATTTGTATTTAAAAGGCAGGCAGGAGAGACAGTGTCTGTTACATACGTATATATTGGATATAAAGATCAAACTTAAACTGCAGTGCTGATGGTTAAATTCTGAATTTGCAGCCCGTTACTTCGTAAGCTATTTTAAAGTGTGTCAGCACTTGGTTGCTAGAAATTCCCATTGAATTCCTAGTTGGAGCACATGAGCGGCACCATGCCTGCAGTGTGTTGCCCTCCGCCTGGTTTTGTTTTTTGAGCTGGTTCCCTCGGCTGCTTTATCTGCTTTCCCCACCATGGCTACGGGAGCCCGTGGCATTTTCCCGCTCCTTGGAAGGTTATCTTCTGTCCCTGTCCCAACACCATGAGTGTCTATCAACACCTTGCAGTGCAGCTCTGGGTCTGGGTCATTACTTCCTTTTGTGAAAGAATTTATTAATAGATTTGCTATTAGTTTTGCTTCGGGGCCTTGCGTCAGGGACAAGAACAAGCAAAAGTCAAAGCATCAGAGCTGTTGGTTTTAATAGGCTTTTGAGAAATCTGTGATCAGATTCCCATATTGTTTTGTTTACACAGATATGCCAGAGAGGTGCAGTGTGCTTCCTAAGTTCAGAAGCAATATACAAACCCCAGTTATTAGTATTTATATGGGACTGTCTCTGAAATACCAACATTTTGGTATACATGGGCAAGCATACTGAACAGCTTTCTGTAGATAACATTTGGTAAAGGATGCAGAGGAGGGATGAAGGAATGATCGGAACATCATATCAGCACAAATACTGTGATAAATAACCCACACTGTTGTCAGGAAAAGGCAGAGGATGAGAGATTTTGAAGCCATTAAATTTACAAATATTCTGTTCTTGTCATTGTTTTATCACCCTGGAATGCTCACGTGCAGCTTAGCTCCTTGTGCTGTTTTCCACCTTCCCACCAAGCATCTTTCTTTCTTCACACAAAGTCTTATATTTTCCAATTTTTTATTAAAAGAAGAGCACATTGTGAATTCAAGCACTCAAAAGTTATGATGAACAAAAAGATTCCTTAGAAACTTTGGCTGCTTTGATCGAAAAGGGGTAGCACTCGTGGTGCTAATGATGGTTAATAAATCACAAACAAGATTTAAAGTGAATGTAGCGTAAAGGAAGACTGCTATTGCTGGAAGCTCGAAGCTGTTGTAGCTTTGATGATGCTCCTTGCTGACACTGAGTGGTGCAATTACCACATGCTGATGGAAGAGAGCTGCAATTACCACATATTCTGAGTCAACTGCTGAGATTTATTTTTTTAGTTGGCGTTGTTATTTATTTATGTGCTTATTGTAGGCAAATTCTATAAAGTGCTTCCCCAATATTTGTAACAGAATACTAGAGACCTGGATATTTCTTTCTTTCTTTTTTTTTTTTTCCCCTGCCATAAAAATCAGCACTTTGCATTAAATCCCTTTTGTGAGCAGGAGTCTGTACTTCCAGCCTAGCTGAAATCACTGTGGGGAGTCAGTGGGTCGGGGGGCTCTGTGTAAGAAAAATAGTGGCAGGGAGTGCTGGAGGCTTTGAGAAATTTTGTATGAATTTGTTTTGCCCTTTGTCATGGGTGATGCTCATTTGTTTATTTGTATAAGTGCAGTGGTAAAACTGTGGATAATCAATTAACCTTTTTGTTGTAGATTTACCAAGGACCCAGTGCTGTTTGGTGGGGACCAAAACACATTATTTCCATTTAACAGTGTGACTGCCATGATTGGCAGGCTAGAAGGCAGCTTGAGTGGCTGCTCGTGCACCTATGCGTGTATTCTTATAAGTCATTTTGATTGCTTGTGGGGTTTTTTTAATGTCTTGCTTTTCTGATAGGAATATTTTAAGATTGGTCTGAGTTCAGGAGCAAATTGTTTGGAAAATTTGGTGCTAAAATGGGTTCATCTGTTTTCAAGAGTGAAGTGACAGGAAGGAGAACACATTTTCACCCTTTCATCAAAATACCGGCTGAACCTTGAGCTTGGAGATGACTGACAACAGAAGCTAGGCACGTAGCTTGTTTGCCCAGAGAGTGTCTCATGAAGTGTGTAGATAAGGTCTAGGAAGGAGATGAACTTTTCACATTTTTCATATTCTTTTTTGCAAAATAAAAAAGAAAAAAAACCCCTACTATGCAAAAATATTTAATTTTTTTTTATCGTTAAAATATGTTCAGGGAATATTAGGGTTACACTGGCACTGGAGAAAGACAGGAGCTAACCAAGCAAGCTTATGTCTGTTCCTGAAGACGGGTATATGTGACAAATTCTTTCATAACATGATCAGACAGTATTTTTAAATTTTTTTTTTAAGACCTTGCTTTCCTCAGTATTTGCCAGAGCAATGTGAGGCTGTGAACAACCTGAGATCCAAAGCATCCCACTTCATTGGCTGTGGTTGCTGGATGGCCTCCAGTGATCAGGGCTCAGCTCAGCAACTCGTGTAACAGGAGATGTCCCATGTCACTGTGGAGCTCCACTCGGCAGTGCTTACCAGCCCTGCTGCCTCAGGACATTCATCAAAAAATGCAGTTGTCTTATCAGGCCCAAAAACCCCCTCAAAGATGCAGATATTTGATGAAGTTTCAGAAATGTAATTGTATTTTTTACTTTTATGCATATATGTGTGTGTATGTATGGATGCTTTGTCAGGAACATGCCCGGTCCACTGGATGCCGGTGGTCCCGGCTCCTTTGCCCAGAACCAGCAGCACCGTCTCCACTCCAGGTAGAAGATCTTTAGACATTGCTGGAGGAGAGTACGGCATTCTGTCTGCCTTTGCTGTTTCTCACAGTGCATAGAAGAGGGGTGAATCTGATTATAGGTGGCCATACATTTTCCAAACAAGTCCTGGATTTTCTGTAAGAACAACTTAGGCTGAGCAGAAAAGGTATCAAATACAGTGGTGGCGACTCACCTCATTAACTGCATCTTGCCGATGGCCTCACACCTTGTGAACTGTTTGGTTTTTTTTTAATTTATCTTTTCGTGGCTGGCCACTTGTTTGTCATGTTGACAGGCAATGGCTTTCTGAGAACACTAGCTACTATTACGGGATCACTGAGGATGAACAGAAAATGGAGAAAATGGCAAGAAATATAAAACTGCTAGTCCGTCTCTAAACCAGATAGCTAGATAAATGGTCATTGTGAATCTGCTTGAGCATAAAAATACAACTATGCTGTTAGCATTAAGCAGCTTGATCTACTTCAGCTTCAAATAAGAGCCTAAAGCAAGAAGATATATTTCATTATAGGTGAGGAGGAACTAGATGATCACAGATGATCTATTAGATGATCACTGTTGATGATCCTTGAACTGAGCAAACTGACTCAGAAGAAATGTAGATGTATGGAGATGAGCATAGAGGAGATGGGAGCCATTCCTCTACCTGGATCCAGCAACGTTTTCTGTTATGAAAGCAAGCCCAACTATTTGTTTTCAGATCTCAAATGCCTTGTTAGTGTTTAGTGGAAACAAGTCAGGGTCAAGGGTTTCCCTTGGGTGTCCTCTGAAAAGAGCTTGTGAAATGTGGAATTTGAAAATCAGCCAGAAAAGATCTTTTGGGGGAGGTGAGTTACATGAGGATTGTTTGTCAGGCTTAACCTACAGGAGAGGTTAAGTTGAAGTTTTCTGGAAAACTTACAGATGAAGGAATCTGTGTCTTGGTCTGACAGAGTAGAGTCTTCTAAAAGATTCACTCAAGTTTTCACCATGTCTTATGAGGGTAAATCTGAATTTTCTCATTTGAGGGCGGGCATAGTGTTTCTAGGTGGACAAAAGTAGGTTGTAGTGATTGAAACAGCCGCAAACAGAGGCAGAGCCAATGTGTGAGGACAACCCTAAAATTCCAAGGTGGTGTGGGAGATGGTAGTAAAGAGTTTTCATTATGATTGAATATTAATTAGTGACATGGCTATTAATGATGACAGTAATTAACAGAGGAAGGAAAGACTTGTCATTGTCCCGAGGGTGAGTAATCAGTCTTGGCAGGTGATAAATAATGGTTCAGCAAACTCAGCAGAAAGATAATCTGTCTGCCTCAGGACAACTGGAGAACAGCTATAAAATCTTCCAGGCTCTTGGCAGCATTCAGGAATGACTTCATGTTTTTAACAGAGACAAATTAAAATCCCTGATCTCAAGTGCTGCTTATATTTCGGAGTTGCTGATCAAAGGACTTCTGGTTGAGTCAGTGCCTTCAGTTTACTTGCCCCTTTAAACCTTTCTTTTTAAATCTTAATAACGTGGAGAAGAAAGATTGGTGAACCAGCTTTTAGTGTTACTTGAATGTTTCATTGCAGTTTGATGAAAATTGTATAGATTCCTCAAAAGAGGCATAGAGGTGGGGACGTGATCATTCAATGTGAAAAATGGAGTGGGACTTAATCCTGCAGTAAGTATTCCTGCATATCTGGAAAGGGACCATGCAGAATGCACTTCACCTCCCTTGGGCAAAGCAATGCACTGCTCTAGATGATTTTCAGATATTAGCTGTCATGTCACTTGGCAATAAGATCCTGCAAGCCTGTAATCTGAGGCCAAAATCAGGAGAAACAGTGGACTTTTTAGTTTGAGGGATGAGCAGAAGAACCAAGAAAGATTCTGGTTTAGGTTGAATCAAGACAGCATTTGGTGAGGTTTTGGTTTGTTTCTAACCATACAGAAGCACTTCAGTTTTGAGTCTTGAAATGGTTTTCTATCCCCAAATGTTTTGTCTGTCTTTAGGACATTTTTGTTTTGTAAAAGGCGAAAGGGAATATCCATGTTTATAAACTGTAATATTTTTATTAACAAACTCATCAAAACAAGAGTTACTGTCTCTGAAGGTTTTCCCCATATGTGATTCAGCTAGCACTGTTTACTAGATGTCTTCTAGCAGGTAGTTTTGGACCCCTCAGACATTTTTTGTGAATTAATTTAGAATTCACCAAAAAAAAAAAAATGGTGTGACTTTAGGATGCACCTGCCAAGCTGCTTTCAGTAGAGACGGGAGCTTGCTGGTGCCATCGCCAGAGCCATTGATTAGATGTTGTGCAAGGTACTGCCTGCGTTTCTGGTGACCCCAGTGCAAAGAAATGGAATTTAAATTTGATAAGTTGCTGAACAGTAAAGTAGAGGAAGAGACCATGTTAAGAGGACATTAAAAGTGTTTGGTTAGTTTAGTGAAATGGAGGTAGGGAGGCAATGTGTCAGCCCCCTGTAGAAATGCTCAGGAGAAACTATCAAGGAAGAGCAATTCTTTCTGTTAAATGATGATACAGGTATGGTGTCAAATGGATATGAATTGTGTATTAATGAACTTAGGCTGGAAAGCTACAAGAAGAGCTGCATCTATTAAAAAAAAAAAGGGGGGGGGAGGTTCTGGAATAACTTTCAAATAGGATAGTGGCAACTTAAATTGCTCCGAGGTGGAGCTGGGGGGTATGGAAAGTGATTGTAGAGCTGAGAATACAGGCTTGTGAGATTGGTCCTGTAGTGTCTGGTTTGTTGATACTTTCAAGGCAGATTGAGACAATGCCCGGCTGCTGCTGGTTCATCACATCTGTTTGCCTGGTATTTAAGCAAAAGCAGATGCTTCCCTGATCTTCAGGAGCTCTGCTGATTGCCAGCAGCGGACAGGTAAGTTGTTTTGCTTGCCTTGGGTGGGATAAGAGGGAGGTCAGGTAAACCCACTCTGAAGTGGGTTTACTGGTGCTCCTCATGGAGTCGTGGGTCAGTTTGCATTGTCAGGGGGAGCAGAAGCTGCCATCCTCTCTTGCATGGGGGAGAGCCCATGTTTCTAGTGGGAATTTCACCTGTATGGGAGAGTCTCTGAGACCTGAAGATATTGCAGGGGCCTGGGACACTAGCAGTGCCTGTTGTCTCTCTCTGTCACACATCATATTTGTGACTCCTGGCCTTCGCTGTAGTTAAAGTTTGCTGAGGGTGTGGGGATGCTCTGGGACTGTGGGAAGCAAAATGTTCTTCAGACCTTCTCTGGAAAAGGCATCGTGTGGGTTATGCTGTTTCTTGAAGTACCCACCACATCTGAACTCAGAAGCGCTCTGTGCAAATGGGATCCTCTGGGGTCTGTTGAGGAAGCACGAACCCTACGGTTGATCCATTCCTTTTTGTATGTTATCTTCAGCTGGTATATCACAAAGCGTAGCACTAAGTTTTACTGGGGCTGTTAGCCTACTGGATGTGAATGCAAACGTTTCTCAGCAAATTGACTGTTGGTATTACATCTGCATCCAGACATGGCATCGTTAGGTTGTGCTGCAAGTGGCTGTAACTTGGCATGGACTTGCCTCCAAGTGCTTTTGCCGATTGTCTTTGACTTTGTACAAGTCATGTTAGCTGACTTTTACACAGCATTATATTTCATTTTAAGCTTAACTTTCTGAGTATGAGGTATAACTAAATTTTGCTGCCCTGTCTTGTTATATTTTGATAAAAGGCCTCAGCCTCTACTGAACAGTGACAAGTTTTCTGCTTCTGTGATTTCCACATGAGCAACAAAGAGGTTGTATACATGCAGAGGATCAATCCTAGAGATCTTTATGCTGTGTATAAGACAGTAACAACCTTTGTACTACTTGAGAGGTCCTGAAAACTAGAACACTACCTGATGGATGTTAAAAACTCCCTTCTCTGCTGCTGGCCACCATACTGCTGGTGCCATCACTAGCAGGTGACAGCTCAACAGATTCACCGTTACAGGCACACAGAATCATAGAATAATTTGGGTTGGAAGGGTCCTCTGAAGGTCATCTAGTCCAACTCCCCTGCAATGAGCAGGGACATCTTCAGCTAGATCAGGTTGCTTGGAGCCCCGTCCAACCTGACCTGGTTGTCGAATCCCACTTTCTTGTCCAAGACATTGTCTTTGACATAAGCAAGATTTACCTGGGGTTTTTTGACTGGTAACTCAGTTCTGTACTTCTAGATTATTGCCTCTGACATTACAGGTACAAAATGCCAGTAAATGGTCCTTCGTCTCTTTGCTAGCTAGTGCTTGCAGAAATGTAACTCCCTGTCTGCAGAGGTGAGACATGCAACTGGGAGAGAACAAGTTACTTGGAACCATTAGAGTAATATTTAACTTAAAGTATATCAAGTCTCCTATCACAATGAGCACTTCTTAGGACTTAGTACCTGGCAATAACTATATAATTTTAGCCTGGCACAGGAAAGAAAAACATTTTGAAACCTCAGTGGAGATAAAAATGGAAATGGAGTAAAATTAATGTCAGTTCTATTTTATCTATCTCAATGTTATCTCTTTCTCAGAAGCCTTGTAGGCTCAGTGTTTACTGCTTTCTTCACCTTTTTTTTGTTGTTGTTGTTCTTTTGGGTTTTTTTTGCAGGTGCTGATATTGTGCAGTGGCTTATGAAGAACCTCAGCATTGAGGATCCAGGTAAGGTGACCACAGCTGGGGAGGAACACGCACTTGATCTGTATTCTCTGTGCCGTTAGACAGTAGATACTGTCTTGCTGCAGTCTAAAATACCAGGTTGATTTAAGCATGTGGCAGGAAGATCTTAGTTAAGGCTAATACATTACACTGCAACACACAGAAAGCACTTTGCAGGAGTCTTAGCCTGTCTGTGAAATTGTTGCTACCTAAGAAAGACTGATTGATTTTAACGTTGTTCCCAGCCTTAGAAAGGAAGCTGGTGGATGTGTATGGTTAAGCAGGCAAATGCAGTGATAGGTTTTCATGGTGTGGAGAAAGGTAGCTGTGACTGACTGGACATACTGGCCAAAAATGGCACAGACACCATCATGGGATCAGATGATGGCTGCTAACTTATCACAGCAGATGGATAAATGCATCAGCCATAAACAGTGACCAGTGCATGGACACAGTTCAAATAGACCAAAATCATGGCACAGGTAAGAGCTATTGGGAAAAGAGAAAAAAAAATTCTGCAGGTTGAGAAGTTTCTTTTCCTTTTCTGGAAAGGGGAAAAAATTCAGCATCACCTCCCAGTTTGTTTTTGCTGCCTACTGTCACCATGTAAAAGCAGAGACGGAGGCAGTGTTCTCTTATCCAGGACATTCCTTCTCATGAGTCCAGTCAAGTCCCAAATCTGAATTTCAGCTGCAGACAATAGTTTTATTATCCGCCTGGGGGTGCATGAGCACCTGATGTGTATTTTGGGACTCTAAGAAAGTTGACGCAGCTTTTGACAGCTGACATGGGTTGAAAAAAATCTGTGCAGATGTACCTCTGAAATCTGTGCAGACGTACCTCTGCGCTGGTGAGGGTTGCCCTGGCAGCGCTAGGATACGTACTGCCCTTGCCTCTGTGCTGTTTCTGATAACAAATGGCAGTGCTACGGTGTCAGGATTGGTCTTTATGAGTAAACATGCTGCTAATGGCCTGGTATTGCAGGTGTTTGTTGGATTTGGTAGAGGCAAGGGGGATTCACTGATGGAGCAGGCTGCTTGTCAGCTGTCACCTGTGGTGGGTAACGTGCTTCAAATTGAATTTCAGACTCCAGTGCTGAACTGGTGTGTGACATTTTTTAAACATAAAACCAGCAGGTTAAACATTTGAGCAGTGTTTCATCCGTATTGTAAGGCTGATTTCTGCTCTCCTGCTTTGCAGGGTTAGGTTGGAAGGTGTAAGGATGCGGCGTGGGTACAGAGAGCAACCAGGTCTCAGTGCGAGTTGTCACCAGAACTACTGCTGAAAGCTGAGGAGTGTGCAGTGCACCGCTTCCTGACACATCCCTGCTGTTTTCTCTCTTTCACAGGGGAAGCAATACACTTGGGAAGTCTTATCGCTGCACAGGGTTATGTCTTTCCAATCTCAGATCATGTCCTTACCCTGAAAGATGATGGGACGTTCTATCGTTTTCAGGTTGGTGAGCCCTCTGCCTTCTTTGTGGCCAGTTCTGCTGTCCCTGCAGTAACACTGCTGAAATCACCCACTCTTTGTGCCTAAGCACCAGTTAGGTGAAGCCAGGGATTGAGGCTGTCTCGGTAGAGGCCTTAGGAAGTTATGAAGTCCCTTCAAAAAGATCTACTTTAGAATCCCAAATCCTTCTTCTGCTTTCTGACCCACAGTTTTTACATAAATGAAAGGATATGTCCTGTGGTTATTTTTGATAGGTGATTTCAAGGCTTTTGTACTCAGATTTGAACTAAACCAGGAGAACGAAAATGTGACTTCTAGGTTCTAACCCTGTCACAGAGTTGGGTAGCCACCCTCCTGTGCAAAATGGACCAGCGAAAACTTTGCAGCTGGACATTCAAGCTCTGGCACAGCAGAAAATTAAAATTTTTATCTTGTCTTGGTTACAGCCTGGTGTGGGAGGTGTCAAGCTCCAGGCTTTGGCTCTTTTACAAAGGATGTGTGACCTTGGCAGTCACCTACGCTGGGACTTCTCTGTCTCTCAGTGTCCCTGTGCCTCCACCAGATGTGTCAGATTTTTAAAATATCCTGCGCTTGAGTTCCATGCCCTTTGTAAAATCTGCTGCTGTCACCTTCCTAGATAACTGAGCGCTTGTGCTGCAGCAACTCCTTTTGGACAGATTGTATAACTTGAAAAGAAGCCATAAGTTCAGGCCCGGAGTCCCACTGCCCAATCCTGCTGGGTGAATTTGTGTTTTTCTGTTAAGTGATCCCAGACAACTCCCTTATCTTTCCTGTGACCTCTCTTCTCACCCCCCTATTCCTCCTTTTACTTTTTTCCCCCCTCTTTTTTAGCTTTTACTTGAAAAGCCTGTTCTCCTCTGTGCATCTGATGTTGCTGCTGCTCGTGCTCGCTGTCCTACTGCTAGCGTGGTATTGTGGTGGTGTACAAAACCAATGCCACGGTGAGCAGAGTAGCCCAGGAGGTCACAGACCTCCCCTTATCTCACCCCACCTTCTGCCTACCTGCCATCATTCAGACTAAGATTTTTCGTGACAGTTCCTTTTTTGCTTTGCTGAAAGTCCTGCTCCTCCTGTCATGCAAGGCTTGACAGAAGCAGATGTAGTACTGATTGCCCATTTAGTTGTATTTTTCTCTATTCTAAAGAATTACACCATAAGAAGTTATCTTGTGCAGCTGTCAGGAGCTACATTCCAATATAATTTAATTTCCTTTCCTTATTTTAAGCCTGTGTAAACAACGTAATCAAATTCTCTTGACTGTTTATTGACTTTTATTTTTTTACTCTTATCTTTTCCTACAACTTTTGCTTATTATTTGCCCAATATAATTTTCTGCAACAGTTCTCTTTGGCCGTTTTCTGCAAAAATAACTCGATAGGATAGTTTTTCTTTTCCATGACTTTCTTCTTGCCACTTTCTACTTCAACATCAGTCCCTCCTTTAACAGCTCATGATGTTGTGAAGTTCATAAGATATATATGTGAGGAGCACTGAACGGTGTATTATTTGGTCCCTCCGTGTTTTTTCGCTGTACTTTGGTGCAAGGAATCGTCTTTGTGTGTGTGTGATGTCCTACGCCCATTTGTGGCATTACATCAGTAATGCAAAACAGTGCGCTGTAATTTGTGTGATCACAGGGACATTCATTTTCATTAATGTTAAAACTGAAATACAGGCACATGTAGTAGTATCTTGGAATTAATTGTAGCAACTGCAACATGCAGACCTGGGTAGAAAACAAAAGCAGTAAACTTAGCAGAACTGCTTTCAGAATGACTCTAATCAGCTGAGTTTTGACCTCTGACATCTGTTATATTTAAAAAGTAAATTGTTTTGTAGGCTGCCAACCACACTGGTAGCTGCTACCAAAAATAAAACCCCCAGTGGTGTGTAGCATATATAAAAGGCCAGGAGGTTTCTCATGCTCCTGAAAAAAACCAAAAATATCCAGGGTGCCTGTGAATTCCTGGGGAAAGAGGAGGTTCTGGGGATAGAGGGTAAGAGGTCCACATTCAGATGATCTGGCAACAGTATCTAAAACGTCATCAGGATACTGGACATCCTCCTCAAGAGGTGCTTGTGTTCCTGCAGATAGGAATGTTAAAGGTGATACCTTCTGCAAAAGCATCCTCACGTACACTGAGATCTGTAGCAGTGTTTCCCCTGAGGGCAGGGACTGGGCCTGAGGCTTTGTGATTCTTCTTTTTGTATTTGTAATGTTTTTCTGCATCTGAATTGTTTTTCATCTCATAAATTACAAAAATGCATATGTTGTTTCTTAGGCACCGTACTTTTGGCCTTCAAACTGCTGGGAACCAGAAAACACAGATTATGGTGAGAGTGTAATTATTTCATTGTAGAAAGTTAGTACAGAACATTTGTGATGGAAAATGTTGTCCTTAAAATAATTAGTTGGCCATCTGAACCCTTCGGCAGCAGAGTTTCTCGTCAGGCTGCAGGATCAGAGGCAGAGATGTGCCTGTCTCAGATCCATGAAGTGAAATCCCAGGGTCTCTCGAGCCCATGGAGCTGTAGCCATCCAGTTCAGTGGGGCCAGGGTTTTACCTACCATTACTTTTGTTCTCCCATAGCTCTGTTTGTTTCAGCAGGATTTATGGCAAGCAGAATACTGCTCCTTGGGAATCTTAAATAACGCCAGTATTGCTTTTGTGGAGGAACATGCTCTGATCTGTAGCTGAATCTGATATGTTGATCAATAAAAAGTTACCTCATCTGGTCACTTATCTGGCTGATCAATAAACCAGTATATAACTGGTGGCAGCCCATAGTTAAAGTTCTCTGATATATGACATCAGACTTATTTTTCCCATTTTTTTCAAGATTACCAGCTGATAGCTGGTAAAAAAAGAGAAGACTGAGCATGGTTTATGAGTTAATAAACTGCAACATGGTGTGTTAAACGTGTGAGTGCCTGCGGAGAGTGATGATACATAAAGAAAATATGTCAGTGTTGTTATCTTTAGTTGTCTGCATGCAATATTGCTATCTCTTCCAGAACTGCCCTTCTTTCACAGTTACATGATAAAATCAATTGTTGCATCCTGGTGTGGCATTAGAAGAGGAAGTGAATCCAAGTGTGCACTCGTAAGAGCTTCTGGAAGTCCTCCTTTTGAAATAGCTGATAATCTAAGATCAATTTAGAACTCCTCCCTGAATAATCAGGGTTGGTTTTTTTCTTACCCAGGCAATAATTACTCATCATTATGGATTCTGGAAATCATTTGCTGGGCTGGAGAAGTAGCCTGCAATGGTGTCTGTCATGTAATAGTTCATTTGCAGTCCTCATCTGCAGGGAAGCTAGCACCGAGTTATATGTTTATCCCAGGGAGGGAACTGCTTAGGAGAAAACATGATGCTGTTCATTATATGTAAAATAATTTCCAGATTTTACAAATCACCATACATAACTGTCTGAACTGTGCCAAATATGTATTCTGTAAATATCAGAATAACAATACGAAGAGGGAAGTTCTGGTTTTTTCCTATAGTATCTGATAATATACTGGTTTCTTAGATTATTATGCTGCAAGGGTATTGAGTGGAACAGTACACCTCAAAATAAAGCCCTATATGAGCTGACCCACAGCTGGACAAGCTGCAGCTGCATTAGTTCTAAGCCCCATAGTGACAGATTTTCATCTGTCCCAGAAATCTCGAACATATGCTTATAATCAGTCTTTGCATATCAGAGGTCTGTACAGATGGAGTCTGCCCAGGAATTAATCCCAAACTAGCAGTAGACCCAAATAAAACTGAAATCCCAGCAGCACTTCATACTTTTTTATTTGCATGGATCCACTCACAGGACAGGAACTAACTTGCTAATGGCAGGTCACTGCCTAGCATGAAGAAATACTGTGAGATGACTGACTCTCACTTTATTTGGTGTTGTAAATGGCTTACAGATGAAACTGCCCTTGAGATGTATAAATATACATGAACTGATCGGCTCTGGTTACCATCTGTAATATTGGCTCATTATATGAATGTTAGAATTATAGGAATAGCATAGAATAGAATTACAAGAGTAGTACTGGCTTAGTTTTTTTGTTTGTTTTTTTCCCAAATATTTTCAGTAGAATAGGTTTCCAATGAAAAACATTCACAAAGTTGCCATAAAATTGTATTTACCAGCAAACCAAAACCCCATGATTTTCAAAGAAAAGCTGAAATTTTCTGGAGAAGTTGTATTGCAGTTTTTCTATAGATGATGCTTTGCCTTCTGCCCTGCTCCGGTTTGGTGCACTGTTGGACAATAAGTACCTGGCCCTGCAGCATGAGAGGTCAGGACACAAAGAAGCTGTAAAATTCACATCTAGATTCATCTCAAAATGAGAGCACAGGACCTCTATTCTGTAGTTCAGACCTGACTGTATATACCCAGGGTGTGCTGGGGACCTTGTGTTTCAGCCTGTGATGGAAATGGGGTGAGCGAGTGGGTCTGGCTGAGCCTTTCCCAGAAGGCAGCCTGGGACTGGTGTGGTGGTGTGCACAGGGCTCATCTTGACCCTCGGAATCCCAAACCACATCTGTCTCTGCAGTGTCTACCTATGGTGAAGTGAGAGAAGGCTTTTCCTAACCATGTGAAATCTGTAGAATAAGTGGATGGAGCATATGCAAAACTGTTCAGATCATGCCTTTAAGATCTGTCCCATAGTTCTGTTTTCATTTCAATATCCTGATTTTTTTTTTTTTTTTTTTTAACAGAGGGGAAAAGAAGTGCAGGGCTGCTCACTTTGGCAGGTATATTCCCAAAGTGCTGAGGGGAACAGGTTGTCAATGCTAAATCTTTTACCAGCCCCAGAAGCAATTGAGCCTTTCTCAGACATCTTGTTAGGTCCTGGCATCTACTCTCAGCACTTTTAAATGAGATGTCCCAGATGTTTAAGGCCTCTGAGATTACTAGCGGGTAATGTCAGCTGGGTATTCAGCTGTCATTCCTTGGCTCATGTTGCTTTCTGATGAGAACAAACAGTGCACGGACTACTTTTTTTTTTTTTTTTTTTTTTTTAGATCTAGTACTAATAATCTGTCTGTAATTGTTTTCCATT
Source organism: Pterocles gutturalis (assembly GCF_000699245.1). Classification (NCBI taxonomy): domain Eukaryota; kingdom Metazoa; phylum Chordata; class Aves; order Pterocliformes; family Pteroclidae; genus Pterocles; species Pterocles gutturalis. The sequence goes on along the minus strand of NW_010133374.1, from coordinate 19,958 downwards.
CTGTTTCTCCCTTCAGCCATCTATCTTTGCAAACGGACCATGCAGAACAAAGCTAGGCTGGAGCTGGCGGATTATGAAGCCGTAGGTACACTGCTGCGAGAGTTTAAAGCTGGAGGGGTGTGGGGAGAGCTTTGCTTGCCAATTTAATGCTGCCATTTTCTACTTTGCCTTTCCTGTGTCTTTTTTTGGTTGTCAGAATTGTGTGAAGGTTGGTCTCGAGACAACATCAGGAACATGACTGGGGAATGTCCCTGGCTTTGCAAGGTCTCAGATTAAAGCATCTGCTATATAGCCAGCCTTCCAAGAGTGGGGCAAATTACACAGAAGTTTGTCTTGGTTTCCTGTTTCCAGTTAACAGTCCTTGGTTTGTATAGCAGATATTAACACATGGAAATGATGGATTTTCAGGTGCATTTATTGGGCAATTAGATTGCTGATGACCCACCTAGTTACAAAAGTTTTCAGATATTAGACTTGGAGTGTTTTCAATATGCCAAGAACTCAAGCTTATTCAGGGCGTGTTTTCTGTTATGAAATGATTATCCATAAAAATATCCCCAACCTTGGCTTGAGATTGTGCAGGGTTTGGGTGGAGAGGAGTGGGAAGATGGGAGGCAGGAGGGGCAGGGCTGGTGTGAGTTTCTTTGAACACCAACAGCTCTGACCAGCTGAACTTTTTCTTTCTGTCTTATTGACTTTTTTGTTGTTGTTTTCTAGCTCAACAGTGTAACAGCTGAATTTCAAATGTGGAGTTTTTCATTGGAGAGTTTGTCTAGAAAGCTGGTTCTAGTGGACTTCTGTGTTATTTTTTATTACAATGAAAATATTTATATTGCATGTATTTTAGGTTTTGGGTTTTTTCCAAGAATGGACTTTTTCGTTCTTCTGCATTTTGGGACTTTTGTGCACATGGATATATACACATGCCATTTGGTCCTTTCAGTGAAGAGCATGCAAAAATTGCCACTTATCTAGTCCACCCTAGAAATGCATCCGGAGTTCCCAAGAGTTCTAATCTTGAAGGCGTGAAGAAAGGAGTATAGTAACCTGCATGCACTTACACATCCTTTTGCTGAGTTTTCTCTTCTGCATATTGCTGATTTCATTATTAAAACCATTAAAATTGCTCACAGCCAACCAATTAACTGTAAGTACCCTAAAGATCTATCATAAAGCAACAAAAGGCTGTTCAGCAGCATGCACACTCCCACACACATGCAGCAAAGCTATGGCTAAGTATTTTTGCACATCGTTGTCTACTGAGAGTAGCAATGCTCCAGCGATGGCAAATAATTAGATCTTGGCAGTCTCTCATTTTTCTTGTGAATATTGCATTGCACAATTAGAGATTACTTCTGCATTCAAACTTTGCTCTCTTAATTAGAGACAATCAGATAAGAATGGCACCGACTCTTCCTAGTCATTATAGGAGCTGAAGCAGATCCAGCAATGGAGATGGAAGCTAAGTGCAAGTGAGGGAAACAGGCTTACAGGAGTGGGAAGGAGCCCTGTATATTTAGTACATGTTTTTGACATGTAGCGTGAGAATGCTTCTCCGTAGGCATCAGCACTGACCTGGAGTTTCCGAAGAGAATCTCTACAAAGCATCTCAGGGGACATCTTATTTTTAGGTTCTCCTTGTCTTCATAGACAACCCCCCCCCACCCTCCATTTATATTGGTAGAGCAGGGGTCTTGATAATATGATTAAACTTGCATAATTGCATTCAGTTTTGTTTACAGTTGGCCAAACATAAGCACAATTCAAATATTGCTTCAGTTGGTGATGTTTCATTGACTTCAGCATGTTTACTCCAGAGGGCACATGTGAACATAATTTAAAACAAAATTTAAAAAAAAGAAAAAAGAAAAAAAGAAAAAAATTGGTTTTGCAGATAATTACAAGTAGTTCTTCCTTGTAGCCACAGTTAAGGAAATCATCACAGTTCAGCACAGCTGTAAATCATTTGCTTAACTGTCTTCCTCTGTGTATATGGACTGAAACTCTTACACGGGCTTGGTGGCAGCAGGGCCAAGCTTTATGCCTTGTGTTATACAAGAGTTTAAATAACAGGAAGATTTCTTCTAGCATTGAAATGCAGGCACTTAAGCACTTGAAATAAAGGGAACAGGTATAAAAAGAACAGCAGGAAAACTAATAGTGTTCATTTTCAATTAAAATTTGTAACAGCTGAACCAGCTGTAATGGAGAAGAGCATCAAGTTAACGGTCTTGTAGGCCTCCTCGTCACAGTGGGTGTGGATATATGGCCTTGGGGTGCCATTTGTGACTGAAATTCTGGCCGTGTCACAAGCTTGACCTTGAGCTGTGATGGAGTCGCATCCACCTCCAAATGTTCAGATCACGACACTCTGTGACAGGTCTGGACTAGAACTCTTACTTGAGCTGTAGAGCAAGGCTGCATCTGGACCCAGTCTTCGCAGCTGGCGACGTTCATTGTTCAGACAAACAAGCTATTTCCTTTTATGAGTCACCCTGGCAATCCCCAGCCCTCAGCGCTGTGCAGCTGTGTAATGCTCTCAGCGGTGACCAGGGCTGAGCAAAGCAGGGGATGCTCGGGCTTTGCACCTTAGCAAAAGCCTGGAGAGAGCAGCAGAGGGAAAGTGGGAATGAGAAGGAAAGGTGCAGGTGGCAGCCATCTGCTATCAGAAATGAAACTGTCAGCTTCACAAAGCTTCCCAGTGTTATCTTTTGGGAGCAAGTCCGTCATTATTTTTATAGTAGAGCTCAGGCTGTCTTCATCGCACTCCATTACTTCTCCCTGACAGAGCCCTCCTGGCGGCAGCTATGCGGCTGCAGCCCAAGAGGATGTGTTACAGCCTTGCTTTGCCTGCAAGATAGTTCACCTGAAACCAACACTGGCTTCTGGGTCTTGGGTTTTCCAGCTTAAAAAAAAAAAAATTGAATAAAATAAACACCCACCATCTTGGGTTTTCCAGCTTAAAAAAAAAAAAGTGGAATAAAATAAACACCTGCCGTGCTAACTGTGCTCTTAAGCATTTGTTACAATTACAGGTATTAATTGTTCTTACTATTTTCATCTTTTGTCAGGAAAACTTAGCAAGACTTCAGAGAGCATTTGCAAGAAAGTGGGAGTTCATCTTCATGCAAGCTGAGGCTCAAGTGAAGTGAGTAATCCTGGAGCACCGAGCTGCACCAGTTTTTAGAGCTGAGAAGGGAAGGGGATTCTGTACAGATAAAATTTCTCTGTCAAAGTGTTTACTGTAACTAAGCTCAGAAGGTGTTGGTGATTTCTAATCACCAGCAGACTAGAAACAATAGAGAGCCAGTTCTGAAGGTTTGTGCCAGAATCTGAAAGATGGGTTTAATTATCTGTACATGGAAATGTTGGCCAGGAGCTCCTGAGCCTGGATTCACCACGGGAGCTTGGGCAATTCATTTGCCCGTTCTGCTTCTATTTTCGTGTAGTATTTTTGTCTTGTATGAGTGGAAAGAGCAGAACTTTGTCATCTGCATTACTCTATGCTTGCAAAGTATTTTTGAGTTTAAAAATACTGACACTTCGAAGTGATTGTAAGAGTGGTATTTACAGCAGACTGGGTTTGGTTTTATCAGTCATACCAGTCCCCAGCTGACGCCATTGTACCTCCACTCTTTGCAGTCCGACTTGCGCTACCAAATTAGTGTGGAGAATGTAGTACCACTTACATGAACCTTACTCAGACTTAGTATTTGGATTTTTCCTATCCTCTGTTCGTAATTGAAAACTACCTTTTTTTTTTCCCTCATCTCCCTTGTTTGAAGCCTCTCAACGTTTTGAGCATGTTTTCATTATTGCTGCAGAATGGGTATGATCCAGGGTTTGTAGACTAGTGTCTAGAAACTAGTGCTGAAAACCCTCCATATCTGTTTTGTGCGTGTAGTTGTCAGCTATAAAACATAAAGGTTAGTGAAGATGGTGCATGAGAACACCAGCACTGACACTCTGTACCACTAGAAGGAATTGGCAGTTTCAGCATTAGATGCTAAAAAGTTAAGGAGCATCATTTCTTGAGGGTGTGGCTGAGGTATGTGTCTCTATCTTTGATTAACCCTTTGGAATTTTGATTAATTCTTTGCTTAATAACTTTGTAATTATGCAGTATTTAAGTACCTGGTAATTATCCTTTAAATTACAAGGTAATTAAGGGATTTTTTCCAACCAGAATACCGGTGTTCTGTTTGGAAGAGAAAACTGGAAGTTAAGATAGCAATTGTACTTCTGGTTACTTAAAGATTTATGCAAAGATGAAAAAAAAAACAAAACTAAGTCAAAACAAAATTCTGCATTCTGTCTACAACATACAATTGTTGCTTAAGAAAGAAATGTAAATATCAGATTCTTTATGTGATTACTGTTGCCTATTCATCTTTTCTCCATTCTGTTTTCTTTGAAACGTAAGTGTGGACTGGCCACTGTCAATCTTTTTTTCCTGGCTAGTTTCAGCTTCTTAGTTCCCAGTTCATGTGATGGTTCAGTCTCCAGGTTTTCAACAAGGCAGGGCTGGAATTCACAGTGTAGCTCACAGCTCTGACTTAACTAAAAAGGAAAACAAACCAAAAATGTCTGAAAACATTCCTCCTGCTTATCAAGTTCTGCTCCACCTTCCACATCTTTGCACACAGGATTTCCATTGCTATTCCTACACTGCTCAAAAACTGAAGCCCTAGAGCATCTATCTATGTTGTGTCTTCATAGTTTAAAATGTGAAGTGCTGAGTTATCAGGAAGTTTGGGGATATGAGCCAAGAACATGGGTTGAGCACGAAGTACCTGTGAAGACAATTCATGAAGCCTCCGAAGAGTCCCTCCAGTTTGTGTGCACTGTGTGATGTGAGCTTGGCAGAAGACTTCACCTTCCCCTTTGGTCGGGCACGAAGAATTTGCTCAGAAAAAGTAGTTCTGGGCTGGGTGCCTGCGCTTGCTCCTCAGCGCAGTATGGCAACTGCTGTTTGGCAGCTGCTCTGTCTTTATGTGCGGACAGAGCTGGTTTCTTATCTCAGCCTTGCAGGAGCGATATTCAGAGAGTGCTACTGAACTGTGGAGGATTGGGCGTTTTGTGGGGAGGGATGTTCAGAAACTTCTGTTTCAGTCCCCAGAATCCTGTCCCCTTGGTACACGTCTAGCGCAGACTCAGTTGAGGATCACTGCCTCTCCAAAAGGAAAGAGAAGGGAGATAACCTGGTGGTCAGAAATCCCAGCTGGCTTGGGTTTTTTTTCCTCACTGCTTCGTTTTTCCTGGGCGGCAGCAGTGTGGGAACCCAGCACAGGGGCACCGTCAGCTTTTCAGTCCTGTTTTGGGGGTGGAGGCAGTTCCTCCTTCCCTGTGCCTCATCCCGTCTTGTAAGCCAGTGGTGACTTTGCTGTGCTCACTGTGTAGAGCTGAGCACAGGAGCGAGGCACCAGATGTGGATTGCTTGGTGCTGCCAAGAGATAGGAGAAGAGTTGCTTTGAACAACCTCTGGTGGCCTTTGATGTGCGTGCTTTGAGTGAGTCAATTCACTGGCTACATCAAGGCTGAAATGACTGAGCTACTGCCGTGCCAGCCCAGCCGTGTGTCCCCCGGGTGAGCGCTGGCTTTCACCAAGCTCAGCTCCCGTCGCCTGTGCTGTCACCACTTGCTCTGCCAGCACCAGGGCTTGTGGGCAGAGCTGGTCGTAGGGTTGAAAGCTCTAAGGAGGTACAGCCAGATGGAAAATCTCTTTTGACACTTATTGGAGTAAACATCAGTGATCTTTTGTTCATGGCACATGGCCTTGCAAGTTGGGAGTGTGATGTTGCTGTACGAAAAAGTAGATTTCTGAAATGTTTGTCATGGGGTTAAAAACTCCAGCTGGGAACTGTAACAAAGAAGAAGGCATTACTTGTACATTGACTCATATGTTTATGCTTTCGTTTTCAGAATCGACAGGAAAAAGGATAAAACAGAAAGAAAGATTTTGGACAGCCAGGAAAGAGCATTCTGGGATGTGCACAGGCCTGTGGTAAAGCTCTTTTTGAATGATGTGGCTTTCCAGGTTTAGAAAGGAAAGTTTTAATATTAGTAACCACTGTGCCATGCACAGAGAAATTGCCTTTAAAGTCACCATGTGGATTTTCCTCACAGTTCAAAACATGCCAAGTGTCTACAAGATTACTGTAGGCATTCTAGGCTTGTGCATACATGGAACTGTTGATTTGGAAATATATGATAAATGTGAAGTTTTGAAGATTATTTATTGTGCATACGAAAGAAAAGCAGCTTACCCAGTTTGGCTCAGAGTTCCTAGAAAAAGCTCCCCTTTTAGCTGAGATACTTCCTTTCGGTGCCAAAGTTCTGAGTAAATGGATTGGATTCTGAGATGCCAACTTTGGGTATATGCAGTCTCTTGTTTAGCAAAGATAATTGATGGGACACAAACTTCAGGAAAGAATTTTGGACAAGATCTAATTGTATATTACAGAAAAGCAAGGTAGCGTGAAGACTGTAAACAGAGGAGTAACACAGTTGCCATCTCTTTTCAGCCAGGCTGTGTGAACACCACAGAAATGGACATTAGAAAGTGTCGTCGTATGAAAAACCCACAGAAGGTGAAAAAGGTCAGTTTGAATTTATGGTTTTAGTTTTTGTTTGATTGGTTTGGTTTTTTTGTTTGGTTTTTTCGTTGTTTGATTATTTTTTTAATGCAACTCACGCTTGACTTGACACCTACAGTATATCAGCCTTGCCCAATACAAACCAAAAAAAAAAGTTTTTCAAATATCAGTTCCAGTTTGTTCCAATTGATGAATTTGCTTTTCCCATTTTACTAGCAGAGCAGTACTTGGATGATGGGTAGAGCTGAGAAGGGCATCAAGGAGTTCTGTATCCCATATGTCTGCTGGCTCTGCACTCCCATAAAATTAAAAGCAATTGGCAAAAGTTCCTAGGTCCCGTATTCAGAAATTATTTGGGCACGAATTTTTCAGAGCTCTTTACCCACCTTAATAATTTCAAAGGCTGCAACTTGGGTGTCTTTGGCTTCCAGCAAGTTTTAGGTCTTCTGTGCATATAGAATCATAAAATAACTTAGATTGGAAAAGACCCTTAAGATCATGGAGTCCAACCATGAATCTAACACTGCCAAGGCCACCACTAAACCATGTAGCTAATGGCCACATCTACAAGTCTTTTAAATACCTTCAAGGATGGTGACTCAACCACTTCCCTGGGCAGCCTGTTCCAATGCTTGGTAACCCTTTCAGTGCAGGTATTTTTCATAATATCCAGTCTAACCCTCCCCCAGCGCAACTTGAGGCTGTTTCCTCTCATCCTATGACTTGTTACCTCTTTTGGAGGGGACACCAGACTCGTGAACTTCCATTGGTAGTTAAATTGCAGCAGAGCTATTCACATGTCTCTTAACAAATTTTAAGTTACAAGCAAAAGCACTAAATGAAAAAGTAAATGATATTACTTTCTGTGCAGGTCTCTGTCCTGGAAAAAAAAAAAAAAAGAAAAAGACTACAAGACAATCTGTAGGTTTTTGTTTAGAGAGGTTCACATGAACTTGACCCATTGACACCTGATTAAGCACTTTCTTCAATGTGTATTTTTACAAGAAATTAAACCAAGTAAAAGAAAATGGCGTAGGATTAGCTTCTAGTCTTTTCTTTCTCCCCTTGGTTAACCACAATGACCACTCCCAGGGTTGATCCTGCAAGCGTTGACACACACAACCTTCAGAGCTCCTGAGAATTATCCGCTGCATTTTAACATTTAAAATAAACTCTTTCAGATCTTTCAAGTGCAGGCACCTCCAAGCACAGTCTGATCTGTAGATTTTGCTCCAGGCTGAATGAAATTGACCTGTGTGGATATAAACAGTAGGAAATTGCTGGCTTATTACCTTACTGCTTTGCATATTGCACTTTTACTCATTGCGTAACACAGAAAAATGCCATAATCTCTTCTGTTTGTTTATTGCTTCCGCACAGTCAGTATATGGGGTTACAGAGGAGTCTCAGCCCCAAAGCCCTGTACACATGCCCTCCCAACCTGTACGCAAAACTACAAAAGAGGATTTCCGGAAACAGGTAAGGAGATGGCTGTATGGCAGCTCTTCTGAGAACTATTATCTGCACCCCCCCAAAAAAAAAAAAAAAAAAAAAAAGCAAAGTTATTGAGGTATCAGCAAAACCAACTGTATGCTTTTCTTGTCCTTGATCCTCACATACTTTAGCTAAAGTAGTAAGTATTTAAAGCGATAGATATATTCACTGAGCGGTGCAGTTGTATGATGATATGTATTATCAGTGATTCTGACCGTTGAATCTAGTATTATTCTGTCTGTGGACCAGGAGAGAGTTTAATTTCCCGTTCATTGAGCATGTCTGAAAAGTGGGCAGGGAAAGAAGCCAGCATATTGGGGCACAGACTGGAGACGGGCAGTGAGGAAAGGCATCTTTTGGTGCATGACTGTTAGACGGTACAGTCAGAGCTTTTAGCGAATTAGGAGAAAGCTGTTTTCACAGTCACTCCAACGAGTGGCCAGCCAACTTGCACGTCCTTGCCCTGGTACAGGGAGCTCTCCCTCAAAGTTACTTTCCTGCAGCAGGCAGCATTCACTAAAGTACAGGCAGGAATCACTAGGTCAGAATTTTAGTAAAGGCAGCTTTAAACACATTCCTTAGGCAGCCAGTTTTAGGGTGGTCTTCTGAACTAAACCTGAATACTAAATTTCTTGAGCTTTTTCAATCACAGGCAACATAGGCTGCAGAGTACTGTGAAGAGCTAGTTCATAGCAGGGTACAAATGTGCTGTAAAACTGTTATTGGTCTGGTGACACCAGTCAGGGAAATGGAGGAGTGTGGTGTAAAAAGGGGATCACATTGCACCCTGAGTAGTCTAGGAGCCTCGGCCCCAAATATGTGCCCTTCCTACTTTTAATTATGTCTTCTGTGAAGCTTCCCCTGGGTCTTTGCATAGGAAATTGAGACCCCTGTTGGAAGCAGTTAATAAGCTGCTTCTAATACCTAGGGAAGGGTCCCATTTCCTTCCGAGTTACTTTCAAGCTGTTTGGAAAGAGAGATCAATAGCATGTTGGGATATGATCAGGCATGCTGTAGGGCTCCTGGATTGTTAATGTCCTTGTTGTCTCTCTCCTCAGATAACTTTCCTGAACATGCAAATAGAGAGACATTGTTTAAAGATGTCCAAAGTAGCAGAAAGGTGAGTGTCCCCGTTTGCATGATTTCCCATTCTTTCCTCGTCTCCAGTTCGGCACTTCCAGAAGCAGAGAGTAGGCAGGAACACGCAAAGGCGGGTCCCCTTTCTGTGCATCAGTCCTTCCCCTCTTCTGGACTGGCCGCACTGCCTTTTTCTCTTGACTACTGACACTTCTGTGCTCACTCTTCTACCACTAAGAAAAAATAGGTGAAAAAGGAGGATGCTGTTGTACTGTAAAAGGAAAAGAAATATAATTCACAAAAGAAAGAACCCTTGTATTACTTCATTTCTTACCACTTCACAACCCTAGAGTTCAGAAAAGTCATTCCTGTTTTAACTTGAAAATACCCTTTTTTCTTTTGTGGGTGAACTCTCAGTGCTCATCTCTTGTTAGTCTGGAACAGCTCTGGTGAAGGAGCTGTGTTTGCTTCTTGTTGCATGTGGTGTTCATGTCCATGTTCACGCTGGGGTAGTAGAGCCAGTTTCTGTTCCCATTTATGTATATATGAAACCCTGTGGAAAGTACTGGGGTTGTACGTGGACTACTCAAGGCAGTGTTTTAAGAGGTGGATTTCTCATAGAGGCACATCAAGACACAATTTGACTTGCTGAATATTTAGTTCTGGTAGGAAAATATGAAGAGGTAAAGAACATGCTCAAATTTAATTAGGAATGACAGCTACTTAGGTACTTTTAAGTTATGCATATTTGCAGGGGAATCGCTGAGACAAATGTGGGGATTGGCATGCTCTTCAATAATGTCACTTTTAGAGCAAAACTGTTGAACATGAGGGAAATGATAAGGGCTGGTGCCTTGTAGAGAAATAATAGAGGAATTTTTATTTAAGAAAATTAAAAAGAGATTACCCTATGAAATATGCTTTGTAGTGCCTGCACCTGTAATTAGCATGTGTGTACTAAACTAGGCAAATTAAAGGGTGAGAGCCCCAAAGTAAGTTCCTATTGTCTCATAATGTTTAACAATTAAAATTAAAATCTATCCAATTAAATAGAAAGTATTCAGAGGCTTCCTGAAATCCTGCTTATGCTATATTTTATGATTGAAATTAGCACATTCATAGTTATGTTTTGGGCTTTCTCATTCTTTTTTATTAATAAGATACATTTGTGCTTTCCCAAAAAATGTCATTTTATACTGAATTTACTTACGATGACCTTAATATACTGAGACAGTAATAATTTCCAGGCTGGTAATTTACAAGCAAGCAGATCTGTTTTGCTTGAATTTTTTCTAGGTAGGTATTTATTCAATAAGATGGACCTAGTAAAACTCATTCACTTGTGAACATCGAATTCTGTCCACACAACACCCCTGTTGTTCAAGTTCATAAGGAGCTACTGACATGAGTGTAACATTGTCAATGCCAAAAAACCCTATTAGTTTTCAGTAAAACTGGAAAGAAAAATTTCCTGGTTTGAAAGGTCTTTAGGCTTTTTTTTAATTGGTCACAAATTGGAGAAGAAAATGTTGCTATCAAAACCTGTGCAAATGGATAACCAGGAGAAAAGTGGATAAAATGACAACCATCAAAAAGTTATTTTCTCCTTTTTTGAAAGTTTCGCTTTTGAAATTATAAAGAATGACAATCATGCTTGTGATATTTATGTCTTGCAAAGAAGCGTTTGGTTATGTGATGACTTTGGGTGGCAGCATTGCTGGAGGGTCCCAGGGCTTGGTGCGGAGAGCGGTGGGAAGGAGCGTTGCAGAGCCGGTGGGAGGGACGTGGAGTGGCTGATGAGTCCAGTGGCCTGGCAGGGATGTGGATAGGTGAGGAGGAATTAATGTGGATGGCCTGAGATGAACAATTGCCTGAAATAAAAACCTGTGCAGCCCGAAAGCCCAGTGTAAAATGCTGAATACAGACACCAGGAACAAATCTGCTGCGTAAGGAGGTGCCATTATTATCAAGTCACTTCCCAGGCTTGGCCCCGCTTTTGGGACTTGTTTAAGTGACAGTGTGGCAGAGCGGTGTTCAGGAGGTGACTTCTTGGCACGCTCCTTTCAACAGCCAAGCCTGACGGTGGCATCACCTACCATTTTTTCACTACAGCACAAAGGCACTTTCAGGCAGGATGAGGGGAGTAACAAGGAGCAAATAAGATAGGGGAAGGTGGGGGAAACAAGCTGCTGTCTAACCTGTTATACGAATAAGGTATAAATTACTTTAATAGTCATTCACATACATTTTCAATTAATGTATGCTGTTCTATGGGATAGCCCTTACCCAGCAGAAGAGGAATGGAAGGGCTCTCAAAGGATTATCCCCAGGTCCCATGAGATAAATACCTGCTACTTAAAGATTTTCTTCCCTCTCCTTCCTGTTCCCCTTCCAGTAGATCTGCACCGACTGTGGGAGCAGGCATCCCTCAGCTTCTCCAGGCACTTTGGAAACAGTTTTCTTCTCCTTTTTTCCACATTCTTTCTCTCCTCTTGGGGACCTGCACACTGTCAGGTGTAGGATTTAGCAATGAGATTTGAGAACTGTTGAGCAAAACCATCAAAATATTCTACCTACTGTTTTCCCTGACTGCATTGTGCGGTGTTAAGTACAATCCCACTATGTTGCATCACAGAAATGGTTGGGGAAAACCAGAGCATCTTTCTACCAGAAACAATCTCAGCTCCCTAGATGAAAATCTGTGCTATCCTCCCAGCTTGTCAAAGTTTTTGCAAAGGCTCAGCAGGACCCCCTGACTGTGAGACAGTTGGGCTCTCAAGGCAAGCTCTGCACCTTCAGTCAACTCTTCCCACTCTCTCTTCTACCAGAATTACAACACATCACATGAAGGGCCAAAGTCCAGGTTAGCATTTTGGCAGACCTGCTTTCCCTTAGGAGTCCCCCGCCTGTAGCCTCCTTTAGACAATGAAGCAGTGATTCCACTGCTGGCATTATACTGAATCAGAGAAATGTGCTTAGCATTTCCCCCTTGTTTCATTTAATTTAGTTTTTTTCCCCTTTTATTTTTGCTAGTACTTGTACTAGCACCTCTGATGCCTTCTTATTATTTTATTAGGAGCAATTCAAATTTCATAGCAGATATCTCCTGATTGATCCTTTTTGTTGGGTTTTTTTTTTAACCAACCCTCTTTCTCATTGATGTCTCGGGGATTGCTGCTGCTCTCTGAAATTGGACGCTGCTCCCTCCTCCAACCCTTGACCCTCAGCAGTCATGAAACGTAATTAATGGAATGAGATGAGACAGCCCTGAGTGCCCTGAGGGGCAATGGGAACCTGCTGTGGTTACAAAAGTGTATGATTTTAATGCCTCATGATAAGAGCTAGGACAAACAAAAAGAAATAATTACTGTAGAGCAGGTCAGGGAAACTTTCTGCCTTTTGTGACCCTTTGTTTCACAGGGTCTCTTCATTCTCCTGCCTTTTTGAGATGTGGAAGACCAGAGGTAAAGTTTAGCATGGACAATCACAGTGCAAGCAGATTAGTTGTTCAGTATGATGAGACTCAATTAACTTAGTTAATTACTTGGCAGACCTAGGCAAAAAAATTAAAGAGTTCCTTAGAGTATAGACTAGGATACATTTCTTTTGATTTGTTTCATATCTGCTGGCTGTCTTTTGTGAAAATGCGCCCCTAGCCCCAACCTCAGTGGAATTTCTGAATCACGCAAGCAGACACATCCTTTTCCCAGGAAGCTCTTTGAATCTCATCCTAGTGAGGATTAGAGGCTGTATGTCTTATCTGAGTCATCATGAAGCAAGCCAATATAAAGGCCAGGTGTTTTTCCAACATGCATGTAATTTACTACATTCTCAGTTAATTATTCTAAACTATTGTTGAAGTATTTTACAATAGTGCCATTAGACTAAATGACATACCAGTGTAACAAAAACATGATCTATAGCTCAAGCTTGGATGCTCAGGACTCAGATCCTCCAAAGATTTGATTATATCCTTAGCTACAGCACATGTTATTTACATGAGTTACTCGTAATGCACAAAGTGGGTGCAAAGGTCTGCAAAAACCAAAAAGGCAAGCGGCGATAGCAACATGCAACAAATGAACAGGAGAACATGTGCTTCATAGTTATCCCATGGCTCTTGGGGGGAAGTCCTACCATAGCAATCCAGTTGTTGCCTCATTGGGCTTTTTGTGGGCGTCTCAACAGAGACAAACTTTAGGGAAATTCTGGAGTGAGCTGGTAGGTGTTTGCAGAGAAATTCTTGAGTGCACCATCCCTGGGAAAAGGGACTCCTGTGTTTGCTGAGAAACTGACTAATTCCTACAAAAAAGAATCATGCAAAAAAAACCCCCAAAACCCCAACCAACCAAAAAAAAAAAAAAAGAAAAAAAGAAAAGCTCTACCTTTCTGACATGACTGTGCATTCAGGCCCTGATTTTTTTTTTTTCTTTCTTCTTCTTTTTTCTTTTTTATATCTGTCAGTTTAATAGCCTACACAGAGCAATATGTGGAATATGACCCCTTTATACCTCCTGCTGAACCTTCCAATCCCTGGATAAGTGATGATGCAGCGTTGTGGGACATCGAAATGAGGTAAGAATAAGTTTTAAGTTATGCTGGAGTTGTCTTGCCATTTTGTTTGTATGCTCTTCCCACTGCCCTGTGTGGATAGAAGGTTGGATGTCTGCAACGTACAAGTACACAGCTAAAGTTTAAACAGGAGTTTATGCTTTATCACTTCTTCTGTGGATTATTCAGCCCTTACACTTCCATATGACTTGAGTTGTGGTACTCTGTAGGTCAGGTAAGAGATGTTCTCATGCCTGTCAAAGACATGCACAGACGGAGGTCTAAGAGTCCACAGATATTGGATCCTATGAAGAGATACTTGTTCCAGCACATCTCCTTTGACCTTCGAGAGCCCAGCCCTACTTCTGTCCTGGGATCCCATGAAAGATGCCACCAGCAGAACAGGATGGGTTGTAGGGCAGTGGCTGTTCCCACTCTGTGGAGGTGGGTTTGGCACAGGAGGCAGAGGAGCGTAGCTCACACACAATGTGTGAGACTTGGCAGGTCAGAGTTATAATAGATTGACAAAGTGAGTTTGGGCCTCACCTGTTAATGGACAAGCTGGCTTGTCTCTGGTGTGGTGTCTGATGGATGAAGAGGAGGAGGAATGACTGTAGGACCTCCAATGCCTTGAACCTCAGAGAGTTTCTCCAAAAAAAAAAACCAAACCCAAGCACAGCACTGCAATTGAAATCGTCTTTCGCCCATGGGATGCTGGTGCAAGGGAAGTCTCCAGTATCTACATCTCTTGCCATCACAGGCTATCCACAGCCCTTGTAGTGGGGCTGGAGTTGTCCTGCCTGCCTCTGTGCCTGGCAGCTATTACAGCAGGTTTGAATGAAATCACCATGCCCCGTTATCACCTTTGCTACTCACTCGAGTCTTGTGACTATCTACTGCAAGTGCTCAGCAGCTTCTCCTAGTGTTTAGCTGCTGCTGTTCACCACCAAATCTGAACTGGGGGTTCACTTCAGCAAATCTTTGAAAAGAGAATGCCAAATCTAATCCTGTCTCTCCTTGACTAATAATGTAAATTTTAAGATGCTACCAGCCTAAGAAATCCAATTCATAGTGAATCAGTGTTCCAGGAAAAGGGCAAGTTATCTCCCTGTTTAAAACCCATGTGGTCTGGGGTGTGAAAAGATTTTTCACTTGCTTCTCTGGTAGTCACAGAAATCTGTTAGTTCGCTAATCTCTGTGCTTCTTTGCATAATTTCAGTATTTTGGATTTCTTTTTTAGTCAGTTTCTCTCATTTTCTCCATCCTTCCTAGCAGGGCTAGAACCAGATACAGCCCCTCAAAATACTTATCTGGAGGAACCCCCACCCACAAGGTAATGCAGGCATCTGTTATTTCTGCATCTGTTGAGGTAGCTGTAAATCCCAGAAAAGATGTCTGTGTCCCTGAAGAATACAATTAACCTGATGTCACGGCCTTTGTAGAAATTTAAAATAAATGCCTGGCTTCTGCTATGATTTCAGAGTTCAGGAAGGTGATTCTCCTGTGGATGGAAAAGCAAAAGTTGCATTGTTGGGAGATGGAAGAACAAACAGCTCTGTATCTCCATTTTATTCTCTCTTGTGAGAGACCTCGCTGTATCTGCATGTAGTTGCAACTTGCATGAATAATTAAGTGATCCCAAAGAGCTGCGGTAGCCCTTGTGTTGCCTGCAAAGCTGCTTCCTCGGTTAGGCGAGCAGAGCCCTCACTCAGGAAAACAAAGAGCCTCTCACTTCTAATGGTAAGGCTGGCTGCTGAGCCTGGACAGCCCTGTGCCGCTGCAGTTCATCCTTCATGGCACTCAGGACTTGGGAAACACTATGGAAAGCCTTCAGTTTTTAGACAGCACTTTGGCCTTTTTGTTCCTGCTAGAGCACTGTGCAGCTGCACGAAGAGCAGCTACAGATCTCTGGATTCAATGGGAAATTCCCCAAGCTTAGCTCAGGCGTAGCTCTACGCAGACATGGATTTCATGTCCCCACATTGGGGCTGGCTCACTTAACTGGTAGGCTGGCACCTGCCCCCCGTCCACAGCACTGCTGGCTCCCTCGTGAGCACAGGAGGAGCCATCCCGAGCGCTCTGCACTGGGAGTGAGGACATGCCCATCAATTTTGCTTAGTCTGTACACCAAGAGGAAATCAAAGCGGGCATTTTATTTACCCCTTTGGCTTATTTGTCTTCAGCACAGATCGCCACTGTCCCCTAAGGCTCCAGGATTAGGAATCGCTGTGGACATGAGGAGATGTGTAGTTTAATAGATATGTACTGTTAACAATGGCTCTGCTGTCACAAGTGTGAGCAGCTGAGATGTGTTTTAATGGTTGTCTCATAGTGTGACGCCATCACACCAGAAGCTTTCAAACACTTTGTGAGCCCAGATTATGCTCTGGTGTGGACTGTCTCGTAGGATCCTCATTGTGATTCCCAGGCGCTGCCTCTCCCCATAGGCATCTCTGCGACATGTCTGGCAGTTCAAACAACAGCTTATGTAAGTGGGATTGTATGAAGAAATAATTTAGGAGAAAGGTTGTTGGTGATTTTGGGTGCCTCTGCATCTCAGTGTCCCAGCTGAGACACAAAATAAGAGTCTGATTATCATGGAGGGGAGCAGGAAAATGCTTTTTAGTCTTCCAAGACTCAGGCATCCAAAAAACAGAGGCACTGAAAAATGAAAGACCACAAACCAGTAACCATATTTAGAAATTTTGTCTGCACTGCTTCTTAGTGAAACTGCTTTTTTAATGCAAATGTGGACCTGAAAATCTGAAGCCTGTTCCAAGTGACCAGCCAGCACTGTGTGGGACACAAGGAGATGCTCTGGAGCTCGCCAGCAGCCCAGGGAACTCTGATGGCAAATTTCTGTCTTGACATATAAGAAATTCCCAAGGTACATTTGAGGAGATATATAAGAAGTGCATAATGAATAATCATTCAAGTATGGTATGCTGTCCTTTACATGAAACCTGTCAGAAATTACTCTGAAAAATCATATCATTTGCTGTCTCTCATTTTGCTGTGTACGTAGCACCCAGATAGTACAGTTGTTTCAATGATGACCCTGGTCTTTATAGCTTCTTTTTTGTGTGTTATTTACTAACTTGTATTTCTGCAAAATCTTGAGGGGAAAAAAAAATCTCATCTGATAATCTTCCTCCCTTTGCTGCTTAGCAGAAACAGCAGCAGCTGCTCGGACAGCAGGCAGAAATGCACATTCCATCTGTTTTTTCCCTTCTCTCTCCAAATAGCAAAGAACCTAGTCAACAGCGTGTGAAAAGGTGGGGCTTCTCCATGGATGAAGTGCTGAAGGACCCAGTAGGACGAGACCAGTTCCTTCGTTTTCTGGAATCAGAATTCAGTTCAGAAAACCTCAGGTGAAATCTTTTTTGACTTGAACTAATGAATGGGGCTAATCCTACTCTCTTGCATAGGTGAAATGCAATGCTTAGTCTGTTTTGAACTGCTAAAAACACCCATTTGAATCAAGTTGAGAATGGCAGGATTTGGCCCATAGCACTGGTATAGGTCCCTAAAGTAGAACTATGTAAGTAATCTCAGGAACATTGTTCAGAAGAGCCAGTGTTGTCAAGTATGATATGCAAAGGCTTGCGAAGTTGTAATAACGTGATGAGACACGACATATAGCTATTGAGCTCCCTAACAATATATAGGATTTACGTGTGTATTTGTGGCAGGGGTCGTGTGAGGGAAACATAATATGGTGATAGAATCATAAATCATTTAAGTTGGAAAAGACCCTAAAGGTCATCGAGTCCAGCCATGATCATATGGTTAAAGTCTGTTGCAGTGCTGGTACTCACCAAATCAGGTTTGCAACAGCTACTTTTGATTCTGGTACCTCACCTTAATAGCACTAGCTTTGTGGGGGGATTCTGAGTACCTGGCTTATCACATTATGAAACATTATGTAGACACCTACATGATCCTGTGTCAGATTTAGAGTCTATAAATCCATTGTGCACAATTCTGCTACTTCAATTTTGCAGTAATAAGTTGCCATTTTTTAGTGAACCCAACACTAGATGACGACAAAACCTTTTCTAGAAGATCCAGCCCCTCCAGCCTTGTCTGTAACACAGACCTAAATCCAATCTCTGGCCTTTGCACATTGCTCTAAAACACAGTCCCATTGCAGAATTGACGAAAAGACTTCGGAAGTGCTAGCAGCATGCTTCGTTCTGGTGTAGGAATCCTTCAAAGAGTATGCCTGTCTCTTCACCCTGTAAAACTGGGTGCTGAACTCGGATCTAACCAGTGCCTTAGGATTCATTAGTCTATATACCCCAGAACTACTGTATTAAGCCATTTTCCCTTATTGATGGCAGGTATCTTCCCACAGTGACAGAAAAAGAGAGGTCGAGCTAGATATGCCCCATAGACCCTAAGCTAAACCCACACCCTGCCTACATAGCAAGGATCTGAGTCCCCTGCTTGTCCTAGCGTTAATCAGGACATAGCCACAGGTTTTATCATCATTGTCTTGAATCTTAACTCTAATTCCAACCCTAACCCTGAAGTTCATTTTAGGGAAAGCAGCTCTCCTGCTGTGGAGAGGGTGAGGTCTGTGGAAGAGCTCTTTTGGTGTTGTATCCTGCAGATGCAACCAAACCACAACAGGTCCCATAACAACAGAAGCAAATATACT
Organism: Pterocles gutturalis; assembly: GCF_000699245.1. NCBI lineage: Eukaryota > Metazoa > Chordata > Aves > Pterocliformes > Pteroclidae > Pterocles > Pterocles gutturalis. The sequence goes on along the minus strand of NW_010133374.1, from coordinate 1,577 downwards.
ACAATGAGCTCTGAGAAACTGGGGTTCCCAGGATTATGCTTGAAAGAGGGCTGGGGCAAACATTGGGATTAGTGTTCAGGATTGCAGGCATTTAAAAGCTAGCTTCATTGCTTGGTGCTGCAAAGTCTGAATTAAAAGGGAGCTCGTGCCAGCTGGAGAGGCAGCCTGAACAGGTAGAGGTTGATAAGCAGTGGGTGAGGTTATGATTCTTGCCTGCATGTGCCAAACAGCCAAATTTACTGCTACATTCATCCATTTGTGCAGAAGCAGGAAGGCGGTGGTTAGCAGCAGGGCAGATGACTTGGGGTTGGCTAGCCGGACAGGCTGCAGCCACTGGCCTGTGCTGAAGGCAAGGGTCTTAGTCGGTGTCAGGGTGCCAGGCTGTGCTCTTGTGCGTGGGATCCTTAACCTCGCTCCTTAAACAAAGTACAGCAGGTCAGAGGCACTTCATGGATACCTGCAATGATCCTCACCTCCTTCCCCTGGTTAGTCGTGGAGACACAGAAGGATCAGCAGTAATGTGACTGCCCTAGATGTTTGTGGTATCCAGTAAAAACCACTTTTTTACAGTCTGGATTACACTGCAGAGGCTTCATTGTGGTGCTCGGGTGCCATCTCAGCACATGGATGGGTGTGGAGACCAGCTCACGAGCTTCCTCTGGGGGCAGTCCTGTTCCAGTAGGCCCAGTGGTGGTTGGCAGAGATGGCCAGAGAGCTCTCAGTTCTCTGCGAACCATGCCTGCTCCAGGGACAAGGAAATCTGCTATCAACTGAACGTGCAGTTAGTCGGGTTTTGTGCCTTTGCTGGTAGTGAGCAAGTTTGATGTTGTTCTCAGTTTACACCAGCTAAGAACTTGATTGCACAGCATTTAAGTTTGTGTTTTGTTGGGATTTTTTTTCACTTAGAAAATGAACTACATCACTAAAGCACGTGAACAATTGCTACTTCGGTGCAGTCTGCTAGCCTGTGAGATCTGAAAGGGAAATTCCCCAGACAGTGTCTTTAAATGACATTGGAACTGACCATCGTATTTATCATATTTTCCGGTCTGAGGAGAAATACAGAAAGCATGCCAGCAGCGAAACGGCGAAAAGGCAATGCACCGTGTTTGTAATTTTTTAAAATAACCTGAAAGTTACTTGTAAAATAAACAAGGGAGTGGTACTAAATCACGCAAATGAGCTTGATGGTTTATCACTGAACAGGTACTGAACTTGTACATGCTTACTGCATTTATGTACAGTGGCGCTAATTTGCAATTACATTGTAGTGATGAAGTGCAAAATTAATATACTATATTGAAATACCCATCAAATGTTTCTTTCTGAAATGTATGTGGGGTTGCACTAATGAAATCCAGCAGGTTTTAGGACTAGAGGGTGTCCCCCCACGTTCATGAAGCAAACTGGAACGGGATGGATTGTTAGCAATGGTGCTAGAGAGCAGAAGGTGGCTCTCGGGTTCAGGTATGGCAGAGAAAGCTCCTGAATTCTCATTAGGAGAGCGTGGCACAAGGGAAGAGCAGGAAAGGCAGTCAGTTGGGTATTTGAGGGGGCTCAGCCTGCGGACCGGCCCC
>NW_010133373.1:0-1504 GCF_000699245.1 Pterocles gutturalis | reverse complement strand
ATATTGTATGAAAACCACCACTGAGCATAGCCCTGCTGTGTTCACAGTGTATCAGACATTTGTAGGCCAAAATTTGATGGATCTTTTATCTCTATCCATTTTTTAAGGATTCAACTTGTTCCTTGTTGCTGCTCATGAGTTCGGCCATGCCCTGGGTCTCTCCCATTCTAATGACCAGAAAGCCTTGATGTTCCCCAACTATGCCTATGTCACCCTCAGCGAGTTTCCTCTCTCTGCAGGTGATATAAGTGGCATCCAGTCCATTTACGGTGAGTAAAATCTACAGCTTAAAAAAAAAGTAAGCAGGAGAGAAATCATCTATTTCACAAAGTTTCACTGTATTCTCGTAAAATCAAAAAAACATTTATATGTGAAAACCTTAATGTTTCTACCAATTTGTTGTATCCTTTCTAAAACATGCCTGTTAGGATCTCGACCAAATGCCCCAGATAGAAGGCCAGCCACCCCTACCTCACCTAAAACCTGTGGCTCCCAGATATCTTTCGATGCTATAACTACGTTCCGACAAGAAGTAATTTTTCTAAAGGGCAGGTAAATACTGATATGACTTTTATCTCTGTGAGGCTTATTTTTTCATTATTTCTACAAAGACTGAATACTTGGGTCGTTCACATAATTGTGGTTATGGGATTTATAGTGAGACAGATAGATTTCAGTTCATGGAAGCAAAACTATCAACAGATATCAGTTATATTAATATTTTTCAGGATATTCAGGATTCAGGATTTCAGCATTTTTTTTCCAGAAAACATTTTAGTCTCAATAAAACTTTATTCTGAGACATATAGATAGTCACACCAAGCAGTGACATGAATAAATGTTCCAACCGTTTCCTAAGAAATTATATTTTCTATCACATAGTTGAACCAATCTCTCCTTCAGTGACCTGTGCAAGCCTGAGGTCATCCAGGTATACAAGGAATAACTTACAGTCAGGCTCAGCTGGGACCCTATAACTCTCTGGTACAGGAACAGACAGAATTTTTCAGCTACTGGTAACTGATACCATTAATCAATCAGTACCAACAAGAAGGGTAATTCCAGAAAGAAGCCAGCATAAAAAAACCTCAGTTCCCACTGAGGGGGGTGTTTTAGTTTCTGACACATCACCCCAGGTAGCTCCACTGACAAGAAAGAGCTTGTAAGTCACAACGTTGTTCACATTCTTGTGTGTATATTGAAATGTCTGTGGTTTATTACATACAACAAAAGCTGTTTCATATTTAAATCAGGCACTTATGGCGAGTCTATCCCGATAACTCAGAAGCTGAACTTGAATTAATTTCTGCCCTCTGGCCAACGCTGTCATCTGGTATTCAAGCTGCATATGAGAACACAAAAGATCAGATCCTGTTTTTCAAAGGTGAAGTATGAGTCTGTCTTTAAATTTTTCTTGCCTTTAATTTTGTGGGAAGATTGGATGAGGGGAGGGTAGCTCTATGTGCATAAAATTAACTTTTCAAATAAATAAATAAAAAACCTT
>NW_010133372.1:38999-63667 GCF_000699245.1 Pterocles gutturalis | reverse complement strand
TCAGGCCCAGCGTCAGGCGCGCACAAGCGCTGTCCACCAGACACAGGAACGGGACCGCCGGTGGTTTCTGACCCTGCTGTTACCTCCTTGGCGGGTTCCCCTGCAACAAATCTCTGCTTCTGGCACATCTTTGCTCCCAGGAGCTGGAGAAGCTCCGGAGTCTGGCGCAGTATCTCTGCGGGAGCCCGAGCAGCGGAGCGGTGGCCCTGGCTGTCCTTCCAGCCCAGCACAGGCCTGAGGAGACCCAACGCGCCAGCGGAGCCAGCAGCACACGCGCAGTGCTGCTCCCCACGGCAGCAGGAGTGCCGCCTGCCGCCTCACCCTTCCTGCCAGGAGTGTTAGGATTAAAAACAGAGTTAGGAGTTGTGCCATGAGCAGCCGGAGAATTCTGATAAAGAGGAAAGGAGATAAATCAGTAGCAGTTGTGGTAGGTGTCATAGGAAGACGGTGTAAGAAGGAGGTTTGGTTTCTTTTTTGGCCCATGGTCAATGCGCTCTTCTGGTGTGCGCTTGAACAGCTTTACACAGGAGGCCTGGAGCACACCCTGTGTGAAAGTAATCCGCCAGTTGAAACAATGTAAATGTAAATAATCCAAACTTGGAGCCTGATCATACTGGCAATAGAATCCACTTGTAAAAGATGTATTCTGTCTGTGGAAAGTAGATGAGGTTGTGGATAACTGACTTCAGCAGAGAAGGAGTTAACAGTTACTGCAAATGTCTGTGCAATTTACATGAGTTCTCAGGCTAAGGTTGCTGTCCAGCACAAGGACTTTCACCTCGATGGCTTTTACCTCAAGCGCTTTCATTATCAACAGACTAATGACTTAAAACTAGTGTGTTGTCTTAGCTTGTGCAGGATCAAGGGGTCAGAGAGTGTATATTGTGCTCTAGAGGGAATAAACAATTGGTGTGTCAGGGAATACCCTTCTCTGGGTAGGTGAAGTTAGCTCAGTTGAAAAGTATGCTGAAGATTTGGCAAGAGAGTTGAGTGATGTGATGTGGAGGAACACTGGAGGTTTGTTTGTTAATGTAGGCTATAGAGAATTCCCAAATCACCACTACAGGCAATTTGCCCCTGAGGTATGCTGTAGAAAATTCCTAGCATAAACAGTATCTGGAATGATGAGCAATCTGGGCATAATTAGTAAAAGAAAAGCATGGCGGTACCAAAAATCTATCAGTCAGCACTGAGAACCTTTTTTTTTTTTTTTTTCTCCTATTCTGTTGATGATGCTGAAGATGAGGCTTCATGGAGGTTTCAAAGTCATAATTAAGTGTTTAAATTTGTATTTTATTTCAGGTAAAAGTTAACACAGGCATAAAAATTACTAGAAGAGTGTGCATCTACAGAATGAGAGTCAGTAGATCGGTCAAGGGTTGCACACCACGTCAGCTACTACGTGTTGTGTGGCTTCTGTGGCTTTCAGGATGCAAAGTGAAAACAAAACCCATTTAGCAGAAACTAATTGAAAAGCCAGTCTAGATTTTGGGTTTTTTTCCCAGCCTTTTGTACCTTATTAAAACAGATTTACTACAGCAACATGTGGGTATAACAGATGTTTATTTGAAAGAATATTCATTCATTTGACATCAGGTCTCAAAGGATGACACTTTCTTCTTATGAGGTTGTATTTTCCTTGGGTATGTTTGTTATGTTGTCAACTGTAGAAAAAGTACTGTACTGAGAGGTACGGTACAGTTTGAAGGAGAGGGAGAAATGCTGATTTTAATAGCTGTTGTTACAAAGCTACATATCATGATCTCTCTGGCTTTTCATATCCCTTGTGACTTGACATCACTGTAATTTTAACTGATGCACCCATCATGAATGCTTTTTCTCTGCCAGTTTATTGGGTACTTGAACTGTGAAAGTGCAACTGGTATTGTGAAGTGCAAAGCCTTCCTAAGGACCTGGGGACTCAGGGGTGGCCAAGGCCTACATTATTTTTTTTCCCCAGTCAGTTGCCTTTGTTGTGTTTTGGTTTTTTTTTTTTTTTTTTTTTCTACAAGCCCTGCTCCCAAAGGCAGTTGATGTTTTTTTCAAAAGCCAAGTGTCTTTTTGGGCGTGTCTCCATCCCTGTTCTGTCAGAGCACAGGTATGAAGTTACTGTCAGCATGTGAAGGTTTAACAGCTGCTTTGGGCTGCACAGACATCTGAAAATATTTTTCTAGGTTTAGGAATTCACAGTTCAGTCTCCTCCATCTGACATGAAATTCTGTGATAGCAAACAACTCAGTGCCTGGCACCAGGGGTAGGGTGAAAGGCATTTTCCACATCTCACAAGAAAACTATGAGGGATGGAAAAATCATTGCTTGATCTCCTTGCCCCTACCATTTTAAGGGTGTACAGATGGTAAAATAAGGCCAGCATACATTTTTCATGATTAAGAGCGGCTCAATCGAAAATACTAATGTTTACAGTCATCTACTCCATCTTCTTTATCACAAAATCATTGTTTCCTGACAGTAAATATGTCTCCACCTGGAAATGCATCTTTCTGTTCTATGTGTGTTCCCAAACCAGGCTGTGTTGTTAAAGCACCTGTTGGAGCTCTACTGCAATGCCACAGCTAGATGGGCACAAACTGTAGAACCAGGAAATGAACAAAATATTTTTTTTAAGTATTTTTTAAAAGTAGATGGGATAAAATTTAGATTGTGTTTTTATTAGTAGTTAGTGTCACAGGAACAACTAGTGCTCCTTGTAAGACAGATCCTGTACAAATACTCAATGTGTCTTTTCCCAAGATAATTAACAGTTTTAACAAAGAGAGCTAGGAAAGTAGATTAGGCAAAAAATTTGGGTCAGGAAGAGATGTAGTGACTGACAGACATGAGTGCAGGAAGCCTGCTACAGAGTCAATAATTGCAGATCATCCCGTTGTGCCTTAAACTTAAAGAACACTGCCATAAACAGGATTACTTTTACATTGTGGTGCTATTTGAGTTCAGGAATGAAAAATAAGCCCATGAAGAACAATCTTCCTACTATGTTTCAGTTAAATTGTATCCTCAAGAACTCACAAGAAAAGCAGAGGTAATTTTTTTGTCCTCAAACCAAGAAGTAAAGGAAAGTGTGGCAATGGGCAGGAAGCAACCATTAGGAAACCACCTCTGGGTCCCTTTGTCAGCTGGTGTTTAGCCCATCTGTTGGTTTTGTATTGCCACCTTACAAATCCTGGCACGGGAATATGGTGGAGGAAGGATGAGGAGGGGGGTGGGGGGAAAAGAGGAAGGCAAGAGCCAGAACACTGCTGTGCTTCAGTTGTTCTTGTTTGAAGAATGACTTTTTGGAGGCTGTTGTAGCTCAGCAATAGTCCTGAGGCTGCTCTAACACAGACTGTAATGAGTCCTGGAACTTGGGCTGCTTAGAGAAGTTTTCAGGATATCCTTACTTTCTCTGCATCCTTATGTGCTTGAATAAAGCCAGGAGGAGAGTTTTACCAACTGTATTTTAACACAAGTTAGCAGTTAGCCAGGGTTCTTTACAGTGTTGAACGATGCTGTATCTACATCCATAGAAAAATACTTAACATACATTCAAGCACTACAGATATTAAATAATCTTAATCGTAATCCTATGAACTAGATAGTAAGTTCTAATTTATGGTATATATTGCATTTGATAGTTGTTTTTTACACACTAAAAGACTAAACGGTCAGCTGAATACTAGTTTTTAATGGGCAGATTAGCATTAAACACTTAAAAAACATAACAGGTAAATCTGTGTTTTTGAAGCACAAAGTCGTGTGGAAATGTTTTTATTTCAGTGTTTCCATGGAGTCCTTGTATTCTATTGTGTAAATTCTTTCCTTGTGTGTGGATTATTGATGCAAGAAAAAAAACATAATGGCCCCTTTGGAGTTCCTGCAGTCATTCAATATGTATCCAGTGTCTGTGCATTGTCGAATGAGTATCAGTGCTTTAAAAAATCCATCCTTTTTTTTGTTGTTGTTGAAAGAAGCTTGTATTAGCCAGCTTTCAGCCTCTATAGTTTTCATTTTTACCTGGAAAGCTGTAAGAAAAGTGAGAAAAATTAAATAGAGAAAATTCAGGTGGGATTGGTCTGTCTGCTGGACAATAGTAAATTGTACTTCATAGGGGTATTTCCCTCTGTAAGTAGGCATTATTTCAGTGAGTAGTCATCTGCAAACAATATCATGAAGAGAATTTTTTTTCCTTGAAATTTTGATTTTAAAAATATCCTTGATGTATATGTATGGGTAGTTTCAACTTGCTTTAACACAGACTTAATCTTTAGTACAGTATCATGAATGTTTGACTGTAGTAAAGTAAAATGCAAATACCGGCAGACTTTTACCTGTAACAAAGTGTGAGAACGATAGGTCTATAAGCATCTTCATAAACTCCATAAAACAATTTTGTGGTGTTTATTCAACAGTATAGTGTGTAAATCGTAAGTCAGGGATAACTTGGCTCTGCAGATACAACCCTGCCAGACCGGCATTCTTGTAAAAATTTCAGTGTGACAATTTCCTCCTTTTCTGTACACGAGACATAGTAAAATAATATTGTTCTTGATGTGTGATTTTCTGCTACAAAAGTGGTAGCTGCTGTAGTGAATAATGTTGAAGGCCTAGCAAACCTCTCATTTCCTTGTTACTAACAGAAATATTCCACCCGTAAACCATCTTAGATTAAATTATCTATAAATATATACACAAGCATATACATTAGTGTTGTCTACAGACTGCTTAGATTGGAAACCTTTGGCTCCATGAAACTCTTGGCTCCAAAAGATCAGTTTGTGCTGTTTGAGTGAAGGCAGAAAGCTAATAGGCTGGTAGTAATAGAGCTAATATCCTCTTTCAGGCCAGCCAGAGAAGGCAAGATAATTATAAAGTCAAACTCACTTGACCAAGTTGAGGTCAGAAAGAAACATACACATGGGGCAGGCATTATTCATAAGCTGATTGATGTTTTTTTCAAAAACAATCAGTTAAAATTTACATTACTAAATTGGTCCATCCTGAGGGTGTTATTGGAAAAAAAAAAAAGGATCCTTGAGAGCTCCTTACTGCTTCAGTCTGGCTAACCTATTTTCCTGCAGTTAGGTGGGTAAAAGATTTCCTTCATTACCTTTAGGGCTGGCGACAGTTGGCACAAGCAATTTTATCTGGCTTATTGACAGTTTGACACATCAACTCTCAACAGGCTCTTCAGATTCTAGTTTCTGACATCCCATCCAAGGGGAAGAAACTGGTCAGCATTTAAAGAAAATCTTACAAATCCCTGAGAGCAGTCACACCCTTTAGAGATGAGTCATGGTGCTTTACATTTGCCTGCCTGGAAAGCCTGTGACACTTCTGAATGCACCCTAATTATAGGGTAAGGCCCATACATATTTCCCATTATCATGTCTGCACTGGATAAAAGGCTAGCTTGGCTGATTGCCTGTTCTACAATAAAGCAATACCTTTTTTAGCGTATAAAGATCAGGATTACCAAAGACTCCTGTGGAGTAGCTTTGTGGCATCTTGCTTTTTGACTAGGAACATTACTGTCTGCATTTATCCACTCCCTTCCTGCTGCAGGAGCCCTAGCCTCCCACAGAGGGACAGGAAAGACAGGTTGGGACCTGACCATGATAAATCACCACTGCAAATAATTGGTCAGGGCTGATCTTCCACAGCCTGGACTGCTGAGCTTGCTGGGTAGTCTCTGCAACAGGAGCAGGTGTTGCAACTCCCGGCAGTCTTTCTTGTACCCTGGTCAGTGGGAGTTGTTCCCGCAGGAGGTGCAGCCGGAGCAGATGTGTGTCAGGAATGGATGTCCACTGTGGTGGTGAGGGCTGAGAGGGGAGGACAGCCCTGGCTGAAGAGCTTCCACGTATTTGCTGTTACCACCCCTGCTGGAGCAGTCACATACAAGCAGGGAGCCTGGCTGGTCTTAAATAATTGTAGCTAAAGTCATCTGAGATAGAAAGCCAGGCCCTGGAGTTACACTGGAAAACTCAAGGGCAAGAATGGAGTGAATCCTGCAGGGTAGGTGGAGGGTTTATGTCTGTCGTTGAGCATGTTGAAAGGTTTCACCAAAGTATTTGAGTGGTGAAGTGGTGCAGACTTAGAAATGAGCTGCTTTTAGTGTTGCAGTAATTTTTATCACCCCCATCTATGTGATGTCAAAATGTGACTATTTTCAAGTAGCTCTTTTAGTATCACCAGCCAGAAATCTTTGCACAGGAAAGAAGTTATGAGTAGTAGGTGTGAGACCAGTCTCATTTTAGTCTTGTCACATGCTTTCAACAATAAACTCTTCTTGCAGCTTTTGATTCTTTTTGTAATGAGCATTTCCATTTTATGAGCAACATCCTTGTTCCAAGTGAGCAACTGAACCAGGCTCCCTCTGGAGCCCCTCACTGCTGCTAGGCTGGCTGGGGAGCAGCTGATGGGCGAGCATCCTTCCTGGCCAGCCACATGTGCTGTCTCTACTGCACTCCCAGCAGAGAATGAGGGATCAAGGATGTTCTCCATGCCCCTGCAGAACACAGCTGCACTGCCAAGTGCAGTTATTTCTCAAGTTGCTTTTGTTTTAAATACCCATTGTGTCATTTCCATACCTTTATTCACATTTATGTCAACAGGCTGACTGTTGTGTGTTTTCCAGTGCAGTAATCCCAGCTGCTACTGGAGCCCTCCTTCATAACGCAATGTGGCACTGCAGTGCGTGCCTCTACTTACAATGTTTAATAAATATGTAAATTAGCCTACTCTATCTCTTCAGGTAGGAGAGTTGTGTGACTGTGCTTGTATGTCACTGAATATGCTATTCATGAGGATGGCACAGTGTGGAGGGGCAGGAGCTTGAGGTGGAAGTTTGAAATATAATTAGCACAATGAAAGTGTCAGTTAAAGCCCAAGTTTAAAGTTGTTTAGTGTTTCCAAGCAGAGTTAAGCTGAAATGATGCTCCTGTGTTCTGCACAACACTGGTGAGGAAGACTAGTAAACACAAGGTTAATTCATGCCAGCTCTGCTTGGATCGGTCTGACTACAGCATTGCCTATTCGTACTTGAATTTCTAACAGTTATCTTTTACTACCACTTTACTGTGTTCCCACTAATATTTAATGTGAATATTAACATGGTATATTTTTAAGAGTGCTTTTTGGTTAAATAAAAATAGAGGAGACTGTACTATGCCAGAACAAATAAGAACATGGTGCTAACTTCAAAACAGCAGAAAAAATATGCCAATGAAGCCGCTTCCACTTCATCTAACATCAAAAGATTACTTTACTTTGTACTGTATTTATGATCTTGAAAGCCATGAAAAAAAATTTCTCAGGGGTATTCTTATTCCTAAGTTACCTTGCGTTGTTTTAATTAATTTGATAAATGGAGATCATCGTTCCTGAGGTCTGCTTATTTTTGTCCCTGTTTCAACTTTGTGTGAGAATGAACTTTTGGCCTTTGCTGTCAGGCTGATCATGATTTTAAATGAGAATGTTCTTGCTAGTAGACTGTATTAATCCTACTTGTGGAAATTTTCAGATAGGGAATGTCTTGGTCAATGGAATCAAATTAATCTAATTTAGTATTGAACTGGAACACAGGTATTTAATATTAAGTATTAAAATGCTAGCACATAAACACATGGCCAGATTGTTTAAAAAAAATCTAGTAACTCTCATCAATATTTTACATATGATGTCTTCTAGTATCCAGTATAGATATCTGACATATTGGTGTAATATTTTTTTGTCTCAGCATCTGACCAAGGATATAGGAGAACCAAAATGGTTCCGTTAGTGTATCTGTTAAAGCGCAACTATTTAATAATGGACATTTTGCAATGTGCATTTTAAGTCTCCAGAGTACATTTTTCCTGTTTAATTATCTTTCTCAAACTTAACTTTGAATTAGTTTGGCGTTAATATGATTCTGGCTGAAATGCTGATGTGATACTTCTTTCAATGAAGAAAGACAGTGATGTTAGGATTCATTTTATAAAATGAATAGCTATTAAACTTTGATGACATGGATAAGTGACTCAGAATGTGTAAAATCCTGAAGGAAACAAACGTATTTTTAATTATATATTATTTTTCATTGATTTGTTCCAAGGAAACAGCAAATTCAGTCTTTACACTCCCGAATTTGTCTTTCACAGAATTTTACCGCACAAATAGATGTGTATGTAAAAAAAGAGATTTAAAAGTGCACACCAACTTCTTTTGTTTGCATTGTTTCTTAGCAGTGGATATGCTATTGATGGGATCATTCTGAACTACCAAAAAGCACAGTTCATGCAAGTAATGTCCATCAGAATAGGAAGAGCTTTTGAGCTGAGGCTCAGGGCTACAGATGATAAGCTGTGGTTTTACTCCTGAAAAAAAAAAAAAGAAAATAAGAAACAAGTGGGAGAAAGCACCTATCTATTACTCCACAGTATTCAGATATATAGATCTCGGTTTTAAAATTGTCCTTTACTACACATTGAAGCAAAAAAACCCAAAGCCTACAGAAGTGAATAAATGCATCATTCTCTTGAATAATTATAGGTGAATTGATTACGCCTGTTTCTTTTTGTACTTTATTAACAGAAAACTCATGCTGTTGAATGTAAGATCCACAACTGTTGAATTTCAACCTCAGAGCTGATCTACATCTCCACCCTGACCTTCATTAACAAAACCAGCTAGCCAAAGTCGGTCCACTGGGCTGTTCGAAACAGCAGGGATAGAAGGTATGCTGTATCATTCAGCCACAAATGCTGAAATGGTAGTAGGATCATTGGAATATATTTACCTTGAAGCCAGCTCTCAGATCTCCCCACAACAGAGGTTCCCAAGACTGTTGTTTATAGGTTTTACATGCTGGTGAAGCTCATTTCCTAAGGCACTTGGGTATTCACACAGACTGTAATCAGACATTCCCAAATCATCTCTCCAGTTGGTCACGTGAGTGTCATTCAGGTAACCAGTTTGGCACATGTTGGTCACATCACAAACTCAATTACAAGCCTAGGTGTGGCCTGAAAATTAAGTTGCTCGTCTGCCCTTCAAACCAAAAATCTTTCAGCTCAAGTACTTTAAAGCATCCACAAATAGAAAATAATCTTTTTACTTCTGAGAATGTGGGGCCTCCTGCCGGTGAACACCAATTGTAAAATATTTCATTTTTCTTCCTCTCTCTTTTCCTCCTTTTTTAAACAGCATTGTCAGATATAACAGGAATATGTATATGTATACATATAAGGCAAATCCAATTTGTGACATAGTTTGCAGGTAGTGTAATACTTGCAGATAAACTTGCAGATAAACTCTGTCACTGAGGTTTCCACAGTCTGAAATTCGGCTCTCCATAGTATCTTGAGGCTGTGGATTGATTTCTGACACTGGGCTGAATGTAGTGAACTGTGGAAGAAGGACTGTACTGTAAGGAGATATGAGCATGCTTACCAGAACAGGTCAATCTTCTTTGTCGGACAGTAATCATGCAGCAGGCACAGGACTTAATAGTTTCTGTGAAAAGGCGCTTCCTAGAAATGTACAGTGTCCCTACTTGTGATTTTGGCTGATGTCTATCCACTTTGCTGCAGGATGCTTCAGCAGCTGGTAAAGGAGCTGCGAGATTGTCAGGACTGTATCTGAAGAAGGAAACCTGAGTTGTGTGTTCAATAGTGTGCTCAAGTAAGACCGTTTGTCCTGATATTTCCACATAACAAATAAATAGTCTTTTCCCACCAGTCACTAGAAAGGGAGATTTCTACTCTGCCTTCAGATGTACCTGTTCACTGATAGTTACCCTGCTGTCTGGGATGTAAGAGGTTTGCTTCCCTCTGTAGGCTAGCCCTCCACAGAATTTGAGTCAGTTTCAGATTATCATTATTACATTTGAAAGCTTTATTTTCCAACTCACTGTGTTGAGCAGCTTATTTTCAGACAATGTTCATGCCATCTACTTTACTTTAGGAACAGTGTTTCTCCTAACCTCAAGGGTAAGTCTCACAACAGTAGAAGGCAAGGTTTTCTTGGCAGCATAGAAGACTTTTGAACCCCTTGCTGAAACAGATAAGAATGATCACAACTTTCACAGCCTTCAGGGTAAAGTATAACATGTTATTTTAGCCCTGCTATCCCCACCATGTACACAGCTTAAAGCAGCAATGAAAAAAAAAGGTAAGCAGAAAAGGTCAGCATGGAGAATGAGAAGAGGAAATAAGTTAGATAAACCCTGTCTGGGGAAAGGAGTGAATTTAGATTTGTGGCCTGTAGTAATATTGCTTATTAATTCTTGAGAAAATATCATATACTGTGGGAAAGGGCAACAGAAACTGACAGATGAGATAGATAGCACTGCTACACTGACCCCAGCAGTCACAGAACTGTTCTGTGTCTGAGTTTCCTCATCTGTAAAATGAGAATTGTTCTTACTTAAATTTCAGGGTCCTTGGAAGCATTAATCTGTGCTTGTTGTTAAGGCTTGTTGAGACCACCAGTTGCAAATGCAGAATAACCTGTGTCTTCTGAGCTCTTTTCCATCTCTCTATATTCTAGCTAAATTAATTTAAAAGACAGGTACTGTCAGTTCAGAGTTTCTTGGAAAATAATCAGCTTTAAAAATAATAAGAAGGAAGGGTTGTTGTGAAACACATGTCTAATTTCAAATCAGAGGAGCACTGCTAATGCGCTCCCCTGTCTGCTGTGGTGCTTGTCCCTCCCTCCACATCCCCATCAAGCACAGCCAAGCCTCAGAGACTGCTCAGGCTCCTTGAGGAACTGTTCTCTGGAAATAAAATTGACATTTTCTTTTGAAGGCAAGAGATAATTTCTTTACAAGAGCTGAAAATAAGATGCTGAACTTGCCTCTTTCCTCCATACCATGTACTTTTCTTACCACCAAAGAAGGGGACTGCTCAGCAGCTGCTGTCATAACTTCTCTCACCATCACCTCTTTCCCAGTCCTGGATTATGAGCCTTCTTTTCCTGAAGTTTATTTGCAAACATCATTCAAATACCTGTGCAGAACAGCTTCTCATTCTTGCAGTTACAGTATGCAGCATTCTTTTTTTGCTTCCTCTGCTCCATCTTTGAGAGTATCAATGACATCCAGAGCCTCTGATCACTGCCATCTCTTATGTCACCTGAAATATATAGATTTTTTTCCTTTTGCAGGCTCCATTGCTTGCATCAATCCTCTGTGTTCCCACAACTGATATTCTCCAGGGAAGAGTTCTTCAAACTGCTACAGCCCCCAAGAAGCTTCCAGTGGATCACAGGAGCTGTGAATTTTTAGACTCTTGAAGGAGCAATGAACTACTTTGACTTTTTGGCAGTCTACATCTGCAGCTGTTATATAAAGCTAGTTTTCCCTTCCTTGCCTTAGAAGGGCTGAGCAGATACTGCTTCCTCAGAGAAGTGGAAGGACTGAGTGGATAACATCTCCTCTGTGGTGCCCTCCTCTTTTTCTCTGCATAATTTGCATGAAGATAATGAATATGTGCTTTCAAACAATTTGAGACAGTGTCCTCCAGAGGAACTAGTCGTTAAGCAGTGTTAGTCTTTTCTCCCCAACAGGCCAGTTTTCACTCTCCGTATTATCATCCATTCTCCTGTTCTCCTCCATTTATTCCTCCCTCTCTTCTCTGATTTTCTCTCTCCTCTTTCTCTCTCCTTGTGTTTGTCTGTTTTCATCGCCTTAAGTTCTCATTTGGCAGGTTGGCCACCCACCTCACTGCCTCCCTTGACCTTTCATTCTAGGTCAGCTCTTCCCATTTGAATGACTGCTTGTCCAGCCTTGTCACCTCCCACCGTAACAAAACAACTGCTGTTAGTGCTTCCTTCATCTGGCTTTAGGCCTGGTTTATTAAGGAAACAGAATTTCTGTGATTGTACTGTGTGAATGTATATATTTACCCCTTACTGTGAATAAAGAATTAAACCTTTGGCAAAACTCGTGAGAGGAATAGAGGGATTTAAAGTGTCTTTAAATTTTATCAAAGAAGATGGCTACACAGAAGAAAATGAGTTTATTTCTGTTCCTCTGAAAAGAAATAATGTAGTTTGAGAAAATCCACACAGAGGACTGCGGGACTCTTGTTGTATTAGGTATTAGATTATTAGAGATTATATCGTTAGAGCCTCAGTCTGGGTTTCTCTCCTCTGTGGATTCCAGATGCAAACTGGTTTTGGCTTTTCCCACAGTTGCAGCCTTCAAATTCTCCTGTGTGTATTCTTTGCTGTCCAATAGCAAGTGAGCTCCTGGTATATCATTAATACTATTCAGTAACAAAATGAATCAATCACAATGTACAACTCCAATGGAAAGAAGACCTCGAGGATTCTGATATTCACAGAACTACTACTTTCTGACACTTGTTTGTTAATCTGTTGTCTGTGTCTTGTTTAGATCATAAATATTTGGGACAGGGATAATCTCTGGTTCTTTGAGCACTACATTGCATTGGAAAAGTAAGCGATGGTTATAGTTAGAAAAAATGGTTCCCATAGTTTTTAAACATTTCTGTATTTTAAGTATGTTTCAGGAAGAGTAAAGAAAACAAATGCTTCAGTTGCACTCCCTTTTCACAGTAGTAAATTGAAACTTCCTTAACACATGATTAGAATTATTCGGTCTTAACTTGGTACTATGGAATTCTTAATACTGTGTTTCTCAGAAATACAGAACTTGAAGTGTGAAACATGTTGTGAGAAATAATGAGCAAAGATAAGCAATAGCATCCCAGTTGAAATCAAAGCAGAAAATAGCTATTTTAGTTGAGAAGAGGTGAATTACAGTACAGTGGCTGTGCAGTGATGAGAAGTGACTGTGGTGTGATGGATACACTTGACCCCTAGCCATACTTTGGTTCAGGCTAAGGCGCAACAGGCCTCATACCCTGTGGTGAACCTGCAAGCTGGAAAGCTCCTAGCTCATGTACAAGGGAGTGAAGGTGCCTCAGAAAAATATTTTGAAAGGTGGTTTTGAAGCCCAAAAATGCAAGATAACCAAAGTATAGAACAAGATACCAGAGCTAAAATTAAGACATCTATCTTGTCTGTACTATTGACTAGCAGCCAGCTGCTTCTCTCTATAAATGTTACCGTAGGATGAGCTGGATTTGAGCTCTCCTTGAATTGCAGCTAGACTGCACACTAGGTTACTCTCCCCTTGAGCAGGGACACCACTCAAGGTTTGAGATCCCTTACCTGAGACTAAAAGATCCTTCCTTGCCCAAGGTGGAGAGATTCCTTACTCATGACAGATCCTTGGTAAGTGACTAATAGCATACTGAATTAATACTAATGCAACATTACTGATCCATGTAGCTACTCAATTATTATGAACTTTGTATATAATTCCATTTGACATAAACCATTGTCCAAATCTGAGACTACGATTTGACCTAGCTACACCTAGGCTTCATGAGGAGTTTAGAAAGCAAAGAGGTCCACTCTGAACTTTGTGGCTCAACGGAGGGGTCCTCCTTTACCCTTTACATCTCTGGTCTCTGTGTGAATCATTCTAACTCAACTCTAACTCAGTTTTGCTTTGTATGTTTCTTCCATGCAGTAATTAATAAGGTGAGCATTGCCATCAGACTTAGTCCACCTTGGTAAACCACTGTTAAACTTTGTTAAATTTGTTTGAATTTATTGAACTTTCTCAAATTATTATTTTAGCTCAATGAAACATATTGCTGCTTCTTTCTTTTGAGTGGGGTGCATTCTACTCTTCCACAACACTGTGGTCTACAGTAGAATGGACTCATCTTGCAGTGAGCAAGCCCAGGTCCTACATAAGTGGCAGGGAGTCACTCTTGGTTAGAAATGTGTAATCAGACAACATCATAAAGCAAGTAAGATAATAATCTGGTTTTTGTAAAGATAATTGCGTGCAAACACACACACATACACACATACAAGAAACCAAAACCAATGATATGAGAAAAATTGGAAATTGTACTTAGGTGTATTTAGTGACAGTTAAAAATGAACCTGAGTAAAAATGGGAAAAAATTTGCATCCTGTGCAGACTGTGTCCTGTGTGTAATTAATCATTTACACCTGTGTGGAATGTCACAATTCTTATTTGGTAACATTTTGCCCTGGGATTAATAATACAGTTGCTGCCGGGGTTTGGTAAATAAATGGCTTTCCTTATTTACTTATTATCTTTTCCCCCACCTGGAATATGTTAAACATGCTTCAGACCTGACTTGGTTTCAAGTATGGATAGGTTTTCAATAGCAACATCATGTATCTTACTTGAAGGTGTAAAGAAAAGGAAGAAACAAAAATGTTTTAACTCCAGCACACTTTTTTCATTCTTCAGCGTACTTATGTCCCCTAGGTGTCATATGAGTGATAAATGAACATTTTTGACAGCAAACATATTTCCATATAACCTTCTTCACAACAAGGGACTAGTTATCAAATTTAGTTGCTTATTATTCTCTGACTTTGCAAAACTTCTTGAACACCATATAATTTCATGTACAGGTTTTCAGGGAAAAAGGCCTGACTAGATCCTAAAGGGGGAAAACACAATGTATTCTGTTTCAGTGTTAAGTGGTTAATATAGATGTTTACAAATATAACCCATTTGTTTATACACACACACACCGCATTGTTAGCCCTCATCTTCAGTTAATAGATTGCTTTTCCTTCGAGGATTGCTTTTCTATGGAAAGAGCTGTGTGAAATGTTCCACGTGGAAAATTAACCCACAGCATATTACTGTTTTATGGAGCTCCTGGTAGACTACAATGAGAGCTGAATCACTAGCACTTTTCATTTTAGCCAGGAAACAAAAGTAATGATGATGCTGTCACCAATTCAGCACCTCTGTGAGGAACAGAAGAATTGTTAAGAATCCCAAAGTGGCTGTTACTACTCGTCAGCTTTCCGTGCTGTTGATAGTGCTTAGACCAACTGTTGTTATCATGGGAAAAAAGAGAAGGCTCATTTGAAACCGGTATAAAACCCAAAAGATTAAATTCAGACACAGTTTACACAGTTTAAACGGTTGATTTCCGTGGAAATGCAATTACACTGTGGCAGGTCTGGGTCGGAATGGAAGTTCCCTGCTGTTGTACTGCTGAGGGTTCTCTGTGGCAGTGTGTGTCAGTGTCAGCTGTCTCTCCTACTTTGCCAGCTTTTGGTGTCACTAAATAGCCAGAGTGCCTCAGTGCAGAAATGTAGCTCTGTTTCTGGGATGTTCCAGTTTCTTTATTTTTCTTAACTATATTAACAGCATTGCATGCTGTTATCATCCCTTTGGACTGCTGAGACAATGGATTAATTTAGACCTTCAACAACAGTAACTTCAATACCCTTGTTAAAAATGAGATTGTCATCACTACATCCTACATTCATCCTATACTGATATCTTTGATCACATCCTCTGTATCCCAGCCAAGCCCATGACTCTTTTCTTTGAGGACTGATGTACAAATTGAACTCACTGTTTCTGATGTAAAAACTTCCTTTAGTTTGAGTCCCCTTCTGTCCTCAAACTTTGGAATCTTTTCTAGTCTACAGCTGCGCAGTGCTGGCCTGTATATTCTTCTCTACATTTCTTATCCATTGTTTGTCATGTTTAATCAGTGTCCAAAGGTATAAAATACAGCAAGTAAGGACTGTATAAAAAACATTTGACCAATTAAATGTGGTCATCTCGTCCTGAAGAAAAAAAAAAAAAAAGTCGGATATTTTGATAAACCACTCACTTAGCAGGGAGGAAACATAATCTTTCAGTTGGTGTCTCTTCCATATGTGTTTCTTTGGTTATGCCAGAAACAACTGTGTTTAGGAACCTTTAACCTTAGGAAATGTAAAATTTCTAACTTACCTAAATTTGGAAATCATCCTTTTCTGGCAATAAATGCTATGAAAGCAGTATCTTTGCTAGGTGTGTTCTGCAGGAACCAACGAATTAGTGCAACGTGAATTTTTCAAAGGGAATTTTGAACATGCTCTGGTCTTTAATGTCTGTTAATATGTATCTGCTACTTATAAGGGACTTTTTCTGTAGGCTGTTCAGGACATATGGAAAAAAGTTTTAAAATGTGAAAATAAAAAACATTGTAGTTTTTACTTCAAGGTCTAATTTATAGTATACACAAACAGAAAACAATCAATGAAAAAACACTTCACAAGATTGTATATTTGTATTATATAAATATTGCATTTTGTATCCTGTGTAAAACTGAAAAAAATTAGTAGTAGCGAGTTAAATTTCATTAAAATTAAGACTTTTTTATTTCCCCCAGGTGAATGTGTCTTTTTCAGATGAATGACCTCTAGTGAAAATATAAACGGCTTGTCCTGTAAGAATAGCACGCTGAGGAGTGATAAAGTAGCTTCACAAGTCACCACATCATCATTCACATATCATCTCTACATAGTACTTTATCTTGAAGAGATAAATTCAACATAATTGCAGAAAGAGAGATTTATGTTAGACATCAAGAAAAACTTCCTAGCCCTAAGTGTGGTACAACAGTAGGGCAGGTTGTCTTGTGAGATTGTGGAATCACTGAGGATTTCTGAGAAGGTGTTAGAGGAAAATATCTATCAGAAATAGCTTAATCCTGTTCTTGGGTAGAGAGATGTATTCCTGTGATTCCAGTCATGATTGTCTCATCATGACCAGAACAGGATTGGCTCAAAAAATGAAAAAAATGAAGCATTTGCCTTCTGTGAGAAAATTTGATTTTTCTCTTTTAACCAGAAATGAAAACGTGTCAGCTGTGAGAACATCCAATTTGTTTCACAGTCTTCAGGTGACACTTACTGAAAAGATCTTCCTAGAGTACTCTGCACTGTCTAGAGGGTCCTTTCATAGTTGGAGGAATAGAAGAAATCTCCTCACAGGCTAAATTCAAGAGCAATTTAGGTCTCGAGTGGCAGAGAGCCAAAGTAGACCTGCTTCACTTGTTGGCCAAGAAGAGCTGCAGAGCTGATCCATAGGTCCTGCATATAGGTCTGTAGGTGAAAACTGTTGTTACTTTTGAGTGGAAACAACCTGCTGAAGGGAAAACTTATGGGCTTTCTTCTCATCTCTGCTGCATTTCTGCATAACAGTAAATCTGGTCCTGTGTTACCATAAGGTTTTGTACACACAAGTGGAGAAATCGTTGCCCAAAATAGCCCTAACTTGTGCTTACATGGTGCTTTGTATAGCTGTGTATGATGCTTACTTTAATCATTTAATGTGTGCACTGCTTAGTATGTTACTCTCTGCTCACGGCACAATTGCAGGTGTTGATATCTTAGTTTTTAATTCACTGACTTATGTTTGTATAAACTTAGAGCCATACTCATATCAACTTCTTTTGCCTTTCATTTCCTTTTCATTGAATACTGCCTCATCTTCTGAACATACCTCTAAATGCAAGAAGAATATTTTATACGTGCTGATTCATCAAGCATGACATTTCCTCTCCAGAAAACTTTTCTGGAGTCTTTGCTATTAAGTTAACAACAGACTTGAAATATTTAAGCTGAACCAGTGAGCGTTTTAAAGCATTTTCAAAAGCTGTAAAAGTTAGAAGCACCTGTGTAGAAGGGCTTAGAAAATGTCTTCTCAACCATAACTCTAGGGTTGCTAGAGCAATGTTATAATAGGGCCTTTTAATAGAAAACTAACTAAATATGCCTTTAAAAATCTGTGCAAATTTGTGCAAGAATTTTTAAATGTCAGTGCTGGTAACAAAGCTTGAGAATCTGAAGGCACTAGCCCCTTTGTTTTGGGCTGCTTTAAACCAGGATGGAGCATCCTGGTTTTATCTAACTGTTTTGCTTTATCTAAGCAGGAAGGTTATCTAAGTTTTGTAGATATCAGAAAAGGCTGGTTCTGTCTTCCGTTCCTACTATATGCACCAGCTACATTCCCAACTCTGTACATCCTCTTCTGTGCACAGTGTTCCCTAAATAGTTTTGTTGCTTTAAATGGCACCTGGCAGTGTCATCCCCCTGTTAGAATGTCAGTTGCAAAATGATCGGTTACCCCTGTGTCATTTGCTGGTTTTTTTTTCTTTTGATTCTTATCCCTCCTAGTGTGTTAGCTGGAACTGAATAGAACCAAACCATCGAACACAACAGTATTCCACTAACTTTGGCTGAAGGATCTATTTGGGGTTCTTTTTCCATAACATTTCCTTTTCCTGTTGCTGAATATAATAATGAATAACAGCAGGTAAGATGTCACACTGCATGAGAAGTTAATACATTTTCCATGCTGTTCACAAAACCTTTGGAATGTCTAACATTGCCTTGAGGTCATGTCCTTTAGGAAGGAAAAAGGCCTCTATGACCAGAAAAACAGTTTGTCCTGAACCCTTAAGAAAGCGTTAACTCCATCATCCACAAGGCTTTTATTCATAGGAGCTATTGCAATCTTGATTTTTTGCTGTTGTGGCCACTGGAATATACTGTTTTGTGAATCAGGCTACTTTGTGAAGATTTTCATTACTTCCACTGTTCCATACTCAGCATTTCACCTGGAAGGAAATAAAGCAAACAAGAAAAAGTAGGAAAAAACGACAAAAGCTGTTGATGTCGTGACTCACTGATTTACCCAAATTCTTAAAGCTCTTTGGTAAAAGGAAATACATTTTTCTCTTTCTGACAGGCAGTCAGAATATAGTGTTGATGATAGGCTCATTGAGTCTACTTATTAATAAAAAAGTTAACAAGTACTGAATAAGATAAATGGCTGTAATTTTGGCTCACAAGATTTTACATGTTAACCAAAAAATATTAAAATCTCTTCTGTAGGATAGGACACCTTTCCAGGAAAGTCCTTCTGACTGATCAAACTTCTTAAACATTGGCATTCTTTTAATTTTATAGTAAAACCACTCCACTACTTTTCTTAATGTTTCTGTTTAACAATTTGTCATTTAGCTTAATTTTTTTCCCCCTTCTGGCCAGGATGTTTTCATATGGTTTCTGAAGGTGAAGATCACACATTACAAAAAAAAAAAGCTGTACTGATATGTAGAATAATTGTTTTAATTTCCATGGCTTTCGAGTTAAGATTCCAAATAATCATCATAGGTGGTGATTAAGGTTGATTGATGATTAAGGTCATTAAGGTGATGTATCTTTGTGACTGAGGACTGATAGATGGAAGAAGGAAGGATTTCTGTCTGGCAAAAATTAAACTTCTTTTATGGTAATTTTTGACACTTATTTTTTAGATTTTCCTTAAAAGCTTTCATGTTTTCTTAGATCATTGTTCAATACTTTTTCTGCAACCTCTTTCTCTATGTAGTTTCTCTGTAGTAGGCTGACCATTTCCATAGAAGGTGCTGGCTATATCTTCATTTCTATGAGGTATGTCATTTAAGCTATGGAACCTAAATTATTTTAGCTTGCAGTGAAGGTAATTTTTCTCTTGATTTTCACAAGTTTTTCAGAGTTGTATTCTGCTACCTTGTGCATTTTCATTTTTTTCATGAAGCTTTTTTATTATGCTGTTTTCTCTGTGGAATTAAGTAATATTTCAGTTAATTTTTAATCCAAAGGCTACTCATTACATTCAATGCTATATTTTTCCTTCCTTTGGGGAAATTTTAATACTTCTACATTATTTTTCAGTGAAATTCTTAGAATTAGACCTAAAAACAGTCCTTAATTATTGAGTTACTCAATGAACACTAGTGTATTCACAGTCACTTTTTTGTGTAGCCTTCATATTTGTGCAGTTTCTGAATAGTTACTAAAATTTCATTAATTTCAGAGGATACAAGTATTCATCTAGACATAAATATCAAAAAATAACAAAAAAAATTTTGTTATTTCATCTCTATATTATTTTGACATTCTAAGTCATCCTTCAAGAATGGAGATTTTGGCTTGTGAGCTCAATGATCAGTTACATGCTACGAATAGTCACTTTGAGCGATTTGCCAACAATGCTGAAGACAGTGGCATGCTGATATAGAAGCAATTTGGTGTATGCCTACAAATAAAGAAAATCTGTTCACAAATGATTCATGAACACTAAACTTGTAGTAAATCTTATTTGCAATGTGTGATTTGACCCGATATACATGAAATCAAATTTCACTGGATGTTTTTTAGCCTTTTTGTCAGATTTAACATTCCAGCTTCCTGTAATGACAGCAAAACGGATTTTATTTTAGAGCTCAACCTTCATAAACTGTTTCCATTTTAACTGACTGGCTGCTCTATCCAGCTGCATCTTACATGTTCTTCACTCACAGCGTATGTCATTCCTATCCTTTAATATAATTAACTCATTCACTGTTAGTTCAGAATCCACTGCATTTTAATTTCCAATCATCACCCATCTATGTCCTCCTAATGCAAGGACTTAATGCAGCCAAAACTGTGTGCTCGGACTGTGCCAAGAACAGCAGAATAGTGTAAAGTCTGTGTAGGAGGGTTCTGGATCTGTTCGCTGTTGGTGTGACAACTGTGGTTGCTCTCCACCACAGCACAAAAGTGTTCTGATGCCACGTGGCCACCTGGACCCACACAGATGTCTCTCAAGGGAGGGTAATGTTCTGCATCTGCTTCTCCCCCACTATTAAATGTTGATTATGAGGACAGCCTGGGATAAGTAAGATCTGAAGATATTTTTCCACCAACCTATGGGACCTCAATTTGTGGTTGCATTTCCAGGCCAAATTTGCTAAGGAAAACTGAGTCAGGTAGCTGTCTGCAGCTCTCTTTTTATGTCATTTGGCCTGTGACTCTCTAAAAATGCATTCAAGGGTATTTCTGTAATTGGGAGACAAAACTGCAGGGAGCTATGTGGAAGGAAATGGAATTTTGTAATGGCCAATAAAACACTTTTATATGCTGTAAAATGACTGAATTTATTATGTTAAACATTAATAAGAAATGATATATTTATTAGAATTAATGTACTAATATGAACATTACATTTGAGGTACAATAGAAGCTATTATCTATCCTAGTAAATTTTTTTTGCATTAAAGAAAACCTACTGTTGGTATCAGTTTTGCATAGATAAACAAAATGCTTTTGAAACCAAAAGTACCTGGCACCTAGAAAATTGCTGATTAGAACAATATTTCTTTGTGTAGGGTAATGTTACCACCCTGACTTGTATGCCAATAGTAGCATTTTCAGGACTTATTTTGCAAGCATGCCTTACAAAAAGTGTTGGCAATGGCATTTCTGACTTCCAGATATTTAAACATTGACAAACACGGTCCTTGTAATTGTTCTGTGGTGCTTAAATAAATGTGTAGCTGGTCATGCTCTGTTTAACATGTATGTTGATCAAACACTATATTTATTCTATGTGGGGTTGGTTTTTTTTTTGTTGTTTGTTTTGGTTTTTTTTTTTTTTAATGAAACAGGCAAATCTCGAAACTACATACCCTTTGAAGCAAGTGCTTCTCACCTAAGGGAAAGAACATACTTTTTTTCACTCTTTCTGTGGATGGCAGAAGGCAAAGAGGAGAGAAGAGAAGGTACAAACCAGTCCCTTTTATAAAATTTTAATTTAAGCATTAATTATCTTCAAAAATTAGAAGGATTCCTCTGGCAATAAGCTGCGTAGTGTCCGGTGCTCAAAAGGGGCATGATGTGGCAATGAGACGTGAAAAGCTGTGAGTTTGTGATCCTCCTCCTCCTCTGCACCTCCCACTGAACATCCTTAACATAGGAACAAAAACATTTGAGTTAGCAGTCTTTCTGCATCTGAAGGGAACTTGCTATCATGTACATAAGCATCCATACATGCCTAAAAAGAATGTCCATAGTGCATCATGACCTAGCAATGCAGCATTTATTACTCAGCAATAGAGTGCAGAGCAACAAATGTGACCCTGATAGACAATTTTTACGCACATGTTAAGTATTTGTTTGAAACCACTGCTTATGTTCACCATGTCTCAGCATCAGTTGGAAATATCTATATCAAAATCTAGAGGATGATAACTAGTTAAAAATAATCAATAGTAATTTATAATTTAATTTATTACTACTTTCTCAAATTCTGGAAGACTGCTTGATATAATCAGCTGAAGAGATATTAAGATAATTTAATACATTAATAGTTAGAGGCTCCAATTGAAACTCCAATTTCTTTCCGGGCTTGATTATAGATCTGTAAAATATTTCTTTCCAGCTACATTAATTGGTAATTTGGCAGAAAAGATTACAGCAAATTAACCTCTAATAATCATCTTTCACTAAATGTGTTCGTATCTGCTGATTTGGGTATAGGCAGACAGAACATTTAAGTGCATTAAGCCGAGTCCACTGAGGGTACTGTTGAGACTGTGCCCTTGGGACCACTGTCTGGACCCCAGCCTTGGGACCAAATGCAGTGTCCCGTGGTGAGAGCTCAGTTAGGCAACTTCTAAATTTCATCTAACTAGACTGTTCCTGAATCTAGCCTTACACTTTTAGTGGTTTGGCTGCTTCTGGATTCACCCCTTCCCAGCTGGAAAAAGTGGCTAGTGAGTCAAATGATGAGGCCACAGAATGAAACATGCCCTTAGCAGTCAGGCACTAGCTGCAAGCGCCTTCGGGTTAGCAGGTGGAATTTGATAGATCTGAGTTTGAGACTAGGTTTGCGGATCCAACCATTGGATTAAGTTCTGATGGGTACTTACGTAGGAACATAGCTCTGACTGACTAACCTGAAGAAAGTGGTTAGCAATTAAAAGTTAATTACTATTATCCTTGTGTGGTAAGTGAACAGAGCAACACTCAATTAGCTATGAAATTTGAATGGACTTTAAAAAGAAGTTTAGGAAAATTCTTCTCTATTTAAGATGTGACAAAAATACAATTCCCCTTCCCCTCCCTCCATCTTTTAACACACATATAAAAGACAGAGATCCTCAAAATGGTCTGGCAACAGGTGAAGGGGGACATGGAGGCTAGGCTCTCTCTAATAGTGGTTAAGGAAGAAAAGACAACCTTCATCATTCTGTATCTGCCAGGTGGTTACTGGGTAAGTTAAAGCAGTAAAGTTGCAGCTTAATAGGTCACTTTCTACTTATTTTCACATCTGGGGCAATGCAGCAGGTGACAATCCAGACAAATAGTGTGAGGCAGGTGGAAGAACTGGATCATAGGTATACAACAAATATTAGGCAATGCTATTCTTGGCAAGTTGTAAAAAAATAAGAACCAATTTCTGACTAACAAAAAAATTGTAAGCATGCAGCTATGTATGAATGTAATATTTACACTGCAGTGGGACACTACTGCTTATTGAAAGTCTGAAGTAAGAACTCAAGTATTTTTATCTTGGCGGTTTACTATGTTTTAATTTTCCTACTTCCTGTGTAATCTTAAGTTAATTCAATGTGCAACATGTAATTCATAAGAGGTTCAAAGTATTTGTCCGTATCTCTTCATAATTGAATGTGGACTTTTTCATCTGCAGCATAATCACAGGTTTTCTATTATGGATTCTTACAGTGGCACATAGCATATTATTTTCCCACACCTGATAGTATTTACATTGGAGTTTGAAGTATCTAAAGTGAGTTTATCATTTAGAGTAACCATGAATAGTTACGTGATGATGCCCAAACCTGAGAACAGCAGGGAGATATGCTTCTTTGCATAGAATATAGAACTACGCAACAAACTCTGGACTGACAAACCCAGATCTCCAGGCTGTCCTTCTCTGGGGTGTCATACTGAATTTGAGTGAACAGTTTTACTGGGTGACAACATTTGCTGGGACTTTAGCATGTCAGATTTTGTTAATCGTCTTTAATATTTTTATTATTGGCAGTATTTTTTTTTCCACTGAATTCTGCAAATGGTGCAGCCACCTGACCTGGGATTCCCAGTGCTTCGTTTGGTTAGTTTTGATGAAGCTCAAACTTTCTTGCACAAGCACTTTCACTGACTGAGTAAGCATACTTCACAGAACAAACATTCTAGTGCAGATAACATTACACAAAAAAAGAGAGGGTTTTTTTTAAAAAAGCTCATCTTTAAATCTAATTTATTTTAAAATCTAAAAAAAAACCCAGCAACTTCCTACCAGTATTTGTCAATATTCTCTGCCTTCTGAAATAGTGTGCTAGTACTGCTGCTAAGGCCATCCATCAGGCCCACAAACAGAACTAGTAAACACTAAAAATGTGAATGACTATTCCTGGAAAAACGTTTGCACCATTTATATTAGGTCTAATAATGAAAACTCATAGCAGCAAAAACACTCCAATTCACACTGGAACAATTCACACTGAAGAAATGTTTCTGTGGAAAAGATGAACAGAATAGCTAGAAAGAAACTTCTAACAGCTACAAAGACTGTAACAAAAGCAGGCATTGTGGCAGTAGAAAACAAATTGCTAGCTATTGTAAATCTTATTATTTTCTCAATGTGCCTAAATAGCGCACTACCAGGACTCCCGCTGACATTACTAGGGTGGAAATAGAATATTATTGTGAATGCATTTTCAAAATATTATAGAAGCCAATAGGGTCCACATAACTGTCTGCAGAATATGCAATATAAGCTGTCAGAGTCTCCCTCTCCTTTGATGTCAAAAACCATGTTCCTTACACAGAGTGAGCCTGATTTTTGGTAAGGCCTCCGTTTTACCACAGTGTGTATAAGTAAATGTGACTAGTGCATTCCCAGGTTTAGAAGGCATTTTTACAACCTGATTTCCATTTGATTCATGCAGTCTGCTACGGTTTTGACATGTTTCAAT
>NW_010133372.1:13144-38987 GCF_000699245.1 Pterocles gutturalis | reverse complement strand
CATGAGGCATGTTATGAGGAAATGTGACATGTCGTAGTTTAACATACCCAGCTCTTCATGCTCACCCGTGAATGGTTAGAGATGATGCCAGGTCAGTTGTTTCAGACGCAAAACGGTTGACAGTGAGCACTACAATGATGCTAAGCAAAGTTTTGCTGAAAGATCTGTACAAATAAAGTGTTTTGCCCAAATCTGTTGTCTCTATCAAAATTCTTTCCCCCCACCCCATGCTAAATTATTGGTTTATGCATAGCTTTCAAAAGAAGTGAGAGGGTTTTTTAAAAACCCATTTTTATTTTCTACTCCATAGTTACACTGGAAAAAGCTTAGGCATACTTCATAAGACAAACAGTTCCTTTTGTTGGTGACACATTGAGGAAGATATGTTCACAGGCATGCATGCCTGCACATACCCCCACACACGCAAGTACACACACTCTCTACACATCTATACTCCAGAAAACTAAGCTTGTATCATAACATTTTGAAAATTTCCTAGGTAATTTACAAGTTTTAATGATTGACGTTTGAAGATTTAGACTCTAAAGCAATCAGGAAAATAATGATTTTTGCTGTAAAAGCTGAAGACTTAAAACCCTGGCAAGTTCACTGTAAGTCTTGTGTTCACCAATAATACAATTGTAAAAACAGTTCTTTCAGGTCACTTGTTTTTGCTGTTGTATGACACTGGTTTAGATGTTACCATTCCCCATGGGAGTTTCACAGTGTAGTAACTGATATGATAAAAAATAGGTGGCTTCAGATGTGTAACTTTTAAAAAATAAAACCGGCAAACTGCTACTTAAAGTAAAATGTACATTATTTCTAATTCTGATTATTCATACACTCTGATACCGTTTTGTTATGTAATCCTAGAAGTTCAGATTTTTCAGATTTTTAACTTGACTTGCCTTATAAATTAAATGGGAAAAGCAGCCTCTTCAAATCATTATTTTGAATAGCAGGATAACTTGCTTGAGATATATGACTTTTAACTGAATGCCTTTAGTATTTCACATTTCTCCATCATTTCCAGTGTAGCAGCTTTACTGTCATTTTCAAGCCATTTAAAGAAATTAGTTTTCTGTAGTGGAGGCTGATTTTTATTTGGTCCATGTGCCTAAAGCCTTGCATTTTCAATTCTTGCTTTGTAATTTTAACATGAGTAATTTGTTTAAATTGAAGTTTAAAGTCTTCCATGAGTGTTTGCTATAGGAATCTGGGGCTGTATGAAAATACCATGCATATTAAGATTTGTGAATGTTGAAGATTGGCAGCACTAGGTTTGAGACTGTAATTTTTACCAAGTGTGCACATAGTATGAATTTCAAGAATAAGCTTCATTTATAAATCTTTCATTATGATTGTCAAGCCCATAAAAAGATTCTCACACGAATGTACCTAAAATCTTTTATGGGAAACTACATTTCCGTATGGAATTTCATACAGAGTCATATGAAGATTTGAGGCAAAATCTTGCTACTATTGTTGGTAGTTACAGTTCTGGTAAACTCTGTAATACCTTCAGGATCATGCTGTCTGTGTGTGCACCTGTGTCTATATGTTGGTGTACTGAGCACACGATTTTGCTACAGCACTGCCTTCCTTTGCTTTGGTGAAACCTGATCTCTTGACAATTAAAATTTCATGGAATACATATTGGGAATATCTTGTGGGAGATATAAGTGGTACCCTCATGGTAAACTCAGCACAAATTTCTCATTGTGCAGCTCAGATTTCTCAGCATGCCTATATAATTTGGAACATTTAATACAGTCCCTAAAGCACACCTGAGGGAAGTGCAAATATTCGCATGAATAGCAGCATGTGTGTGGTACCAACTCCACAGCAGACAGAGAACAGATTTTCAGTTGTGTGAAGTGTAATACATTTTAATTTGCCTGATAACAATTTCTTAGCCCATTCAAGAAAGAACACAAATTTAGTCGCAAAGTTTCATGTTGCATGCAAAATTAATTACAAACCACACATGATTAAACCTTTACAGCAGATCACACACTTTTTTATGTTGCTGGAACATTATGAGCCAGGTTATGCACATTCTACATCATGTTACACGTTTTCACAAATACACATTGTATTACATTTTAAGCTCTTATGCAGAAGGAGTGTTAAATCTCGTAATACAAACTCCAGAGGATCAGTATGAATTTCACTGAGCAAGCTGCAGATTGTAATATGAATTGGACACTCTACAGCTGAGTGAAACCTGAAGTGTATGGGTGGACTCAAAATAAGTGACTTGAGAGTATATCATACTCGTATTTCTAAGAACATCAGACAAGTACCAGCCATTTTCTCATATACCAGCTGCAAGTTAATAGATTTTACATTCTTGCACATCCCATACCTGCATGTGTACACACACATCTGCCCACCTGCAATTTTTTTTTTTTAATTTAAAACAACAACCAAAAAAAAAGGCCAAAAAAATTTCCCACAAATACAGAGTAATTATTAGAAATTTAAACGTTCAAATGACAGACAGGTAGTGTTTGGATTAGGAAGTGGAAAGCCACTGCAGTACACTTAAACACAGTGCTCAGACAGCTAAAGTATCAAGCAAATTCCAGCAGCTTGGAAATGCTGGTAACAAACAATGCAAATTCAGCAACAACTGTGATGAATAATTCAAAGCATACCCTCAGTGGAAGCTTTCCTGCACAATTTTCCAGCTTGACACAAATTCAGATTTTATGGTGTTTGTACAACATAAGTTTCACAGCACACAAAACTCGTATTCAATAAATGAAAATTATCTTATACGGAGAATTTCTCCACAATGTGGCTGAATGTGCAAACTGTGTTTTGCAGCACTTGCATGTGTAATGGCCCCAGCAGTGGGCTTTAAACTTTGACTTTAGTTCTCCGTTGATATAATCTAAACAGCATTAATAAGTAGCTGTTGGAGATGGATGTCACCTGTTCACTACCAGTTGTGTCACATGCATGCTGTGAACTTGTCTGCTCCTCTTGCAGCTTCTACAGTCTTGGCAGAGGACAGATTTTGAAGAGGACCTTGTGAAACGTGTTGCACAACATACTTGCAATTTATGTTGCACAAATTTCTTCATGAATTGGTGTCAGTTTGCCATCAAAACAGACACACTAAAGAAAGAATAGGGAAAAAAAGGTAATTGCATGTATTTATTACTGGCATCTGCTTTAAGTTTGGAGGGACAAAGCTGTTTTATCAGTACATAATCTTGCCACCCAACTTGCTGCTATTGGTTCTCTCTGAATCCTAATAATTCTGAAGGACCACTGGGACATACTAGAGTGCATTTCCTCCTGTCAGCCAGCCAAAGGATTAAAGCTGGAGCTGCTATTCACTACCCAACCTTAGCATAAAAACAAGTATTTTTTTTCTTTTTTAAACTAGAGTTTGAATTTGCTAATGACAAAGGGAATTCCCAGTGGGTGTGACAATCATGAGATAATCAGCTTTAGAGGATTAGAGGACCCCAGGGGTGTGATTAGCTCAGGTTGGCCAAGCCCTCTGTCATGAATTAATTCAGAAATGAATATTTGCATTCCAACACTGCATCTTAGTGAAACCAATTTCCAGCCCAAGAAACATTTTTTCTTTCTTTTTCTTTTTGTTATGAAAAGCAATTCACATTGCACAAGACAATTGGCAGCTGTGGCTAATTAAATGTGAGATGATTAAGCAATAAGGATCTGAATTTTGTGCGATTTACTTCTGTCAATGATCTTTCGGCGCAAAGAACATGTTCATTGTTATTTTTAGTCAGTCTTTTTCGTACACTTTTGTCAAATGCTTGATGGAATATATTCAATTCATTTGATTCCATAGTTGACAATCAGATAACATTTCCTTCCATAATTAGCAATTATCAACTGTACAAAAATACTGAATGCTGGTGAGTTTGCACAATAAACAAAAAGCAGAAGTGATGGTAGCAAGTTTGCTGAACTGGAAAGATATCTTTTGTGCACTTGACAGCTATTTGGGAATTTGAAATGGTGTTACATAGTTATGGATGCACTGGTGAAATGGCCTATATGTCTGACAGTTACATTAAATCCAAAATTCTTGCCTGACATGGATTTAGCCAATACATTTGATAACATAGGCCAGAGAAACATAATCTGACAATTCAGCAGTAATTTAAAACTGTTTTATGAAATAAAGCAATAAGAGAAACAGATACAGATTTGTATGGCAAACTTTTTGCTCTAAGAGAGCTCATTATATGTATGGAGGATAATAGACGAATAGCAACCACGTGGGCTGCTTAGTATGGCTTACATGTGCACTGTCCCTCTTCTTTACATCCTTTTACCTGCTGTTTCCACAATCTGTTCTTCAGTGCTGGCAGTTTCTTGGATACATTTTTTGGTAATCTACTTGTTCTGATCATGTATCTCAATTTCCATGTCTATAAAGTGAAGATGATAGTGATAAGCTCTATCTAAACACTGCTTTGAAATTTAGTTACAAAAAGCATTAAATACCATCAGTAAAGACAATTAATTTTGCTATTTTCTTGCCTGAACTTACTTTTCTTTAAAAAAGTTTATTCTTCTCTTTGGGGAAAATTAAGGATGATTCCATTCCAATACTGTCTATGTTTCCTTCAGAAATTGTTTTTTAACTGAACAAAGATATGCTATAATTGTCATTTCTTACTTTCTGCTTTATCAGTCCATTCTTCTGTCATATCCACCTAATCTTATTTAATGTTTATAAAATGTTGCCCTTTGCTGAATTTTGTTAGATTTTTCTATTACATTCCCTGGGAGAAACTGATGATTATTTTTTGGTTTATTGTCTGAATTGCCAGCAAAATCTGAACTTGTATTTCTTCACTAGCAGTAGCAATAGGCATAGCTGTAGCCCTGATGACAGAAAAGCAGTAACTTTGTGTAAAAGCCAATATTTAAACTTCTTAGCCTGAGTATTAAATTGTCCTGTGCTGTGCGGACATGGAGAAAGGCAAGGAATAGAGACTGGAGCTGATGGACTTTCCTAGGCTTTGGTAAATTGCAACACGTGTTACTCCAGAACCTGAAGGTTAGCTGCTGCTTTGTTCTTAATATTTGCATCTGCCTTGTTTCCTTAGAGCACTTCTGTACTTAATCTCCTTTATTAACATTCTAAAAGGAAATTTTAAGAGTTGAGATCCCTGTTGAGATTCTCCTCCCTTAAATCCCTTTACAACCTGTTTTTTTCTGTCTTCCCTTATTAATCTCTCCTTGATTATGCTCCCAGCCACTGACAAATTCATCTATGGGTTGTACGGCTTGAGAACTGTGCCTTAAAAAATGGAAAGTCTAAGTGGAGTGGTGCAAATCTTACCTTATTGTTATATACTGCCATAAAATACTACATATAAAATAAAATAGACTTATTGTCAGCACTGGAGTCATCGTCTTTAAGGTCTCTTCCAACCCAAACCATTCTATGATTCTAGGATTCTAGGATTCTATGATTAATAGACTGTAAAAAAAATTTAGATGTAATTCCCATTTGATTTTAGTGGGTGCCTAAGTGCCTCCATAATTCTGGCCCCAAAGACAGCTGAAGAAACAGCTTTTAGCTGTGAATGTTCTTATCTTACATAATGGAAAGCAGCCAGCAGTGAAGGCAACTTCATTGATAATGTTGCACTTCATCCGTATTCAATATAGCACACTGCCAACAAAATTGTATTCTCTATTCTGCCTAATAAATACTAACAAGCCCACATCCATTGTATAGGCACAGAACCTTCCTAAGGTGCACATTACCAGTCTCAGTGGGAGAGAGCAGAGGAATAAATGAGCTCCTTCCAATATCACTGCAGCCAAAGCAGTCACTGTTTGGGGTGATTTTTTTCCCTGTAGCCACAGTCAACAAAACTGGCAGAACTGCTGGCTATCAGAGGATGAGCTGCTGCTGTACACAACTGAGCATACAACACTGCCAAACTGAGAATGCTTTGCACAGCTGGCCCTCCGCTCCCTCAGAGAAGCCCGTGGCTGAGCCTGCTTGGATCCAGGCAGACCACTGACTTCACAAAGAAAGTGCAGAGTAAGTTTTCTGCTGTGTTTTCTATATTGGCTATTTATATGCAGGTAAATTATGTCAGAAACAAAGGAACAGGGGGACCAAAACGTGAAGATGCAGACAGA
Source organism: Pterocles gutturalis (assembly GCF_000699245.1). Taxonomy (NCBI): domain Eukaryota; kingdom Metazoa; phylum Chordata; class Aves; order Pterocliformes; family Pteroclidae; genus Pterocles; species Pterocles gutturalis. The sequence continues at coordinate 32,828 of NW_010133372.1, read as the reverse complement.
TGTGCCCAGAGGGACATTCATACTGTCAGAAATGTGGGTTGAATTCTTGCGTGGGGACTTCTGAAATTCCACAAGGTGTCTTTCTGTATATTCCGGTGCTGATGTGTTTGAAAACTGTGGCCCTTCATGCTTCCATTTCAGGTATTGAAGTATTAATGCAAGTTCCATTATTTCACAATTCTAATCCTTAAGTACTGATTCCCTTCATGTAAAGTGAACAGTTTGGATTATTTTTTTTAAATTCAGCTTGAATAATTCATCCTGTACCATTTTAGGGTGATAAACAACTGCAGTGGAATATACCTTCCATATTTTCCTTGAAAGGATAAAGAAATGTTAAAAATGTTTTAAGCTGAGTTTTTTTCCAAATAAAAAAGTGTTGGCTCCATCTAATCAAATAGGTCACTGAACTGAATAGATTCTTCTCAGGCCCCTAATGCTATGACAAGTAAAAATATGAAATTTGTGCTGTACATGTTACAGATAGTGGATTTTCAGCAGTCGCTCAGTGAAATATCCTGTCAGATGCTGTATTTTATTTACAACAACAAATATGTATTAGTCTTTTGTTAGAATACAACTTCTGACATTTTTTATTAGGTTTATTCTGTAACCGACTTCCTAAGCTTTACTGGAAGAGTAGGTAGGTGGTAGTAATGCACCAAATATGATGGGGATGGGTAACTGGGTTTTGTAATGGTGTTTTAACCATGCTGCTTTTTGATAGCAGGGACCATAGAAGGGGTCATATTCAGCACTTACTAAAAAGGCAAGCAATCTGGGTTCTGTACTAAGTTAGGTTATTAAAATATCTATTCTGGAATTTGTATATGTTGACCTAAGTTTCTATTGTTGAGCAGCACTGCCTTTTTACAGTCACAGCCAGAGGAGTCAGGGCCAGCTCATTGCTTCAAGGCACTGGGCTGTTGTAGTAATGGTAGGGACCAGTGGCTAAAGGTGGTGAGTCCTTGAAGTCCTCAGCCTGTGTTTGCTCCAGGCAGTATGGTCCACATCTAGTTACTGTGGTCAGCCTTCATTTCTGCACCAGTTCTGTGTCCACCCTGACCCACATATTGTAAAAAGGGACACTTGTGCTTTCATAGAAGGAGAGGGTACAGAGTAGGATTGAAAAGACAGGTACTCTGACCAATATTATAAAACATGAATTAAAGCTTTTGGTCTCCTGTAGCATGATCCAAGGTGCACAGCATCTCAGGGGACATTTGCAGATGACCTGCATCTAGCTCACAGGAGATGGATCTTAACTCTTTAATACAGCTTCTGCGTCCAGGACTGAATTTTTCTTTGATCAGGCAGGAGTTGACCAGGTTTGCTTGACCTGCAAAAGTAACTGTCAATATGAAACCCTTTTGTAAAGCTTCTGTTCTCAACAAGGGGCTGTAGAACCATGAGGAAAATGCTCTCACTTAGCAATAATACAAAGGCCTGACTAATAAGGCCTAACTAATCCACACATTGTTTTAGTTGTCTGTATTTTCCGTATAAAACTGGTAGGAAGGTCTTTCAAATACTTTTTTTTTCAGTTATAAAAAATTGCTAACTTTGGATTTTGTGCCTTCTTTTTGCACTGTTGTTCTATTCTTCCCTTACAAAAAATAGTAATTGGGTTAGCATCATAGGCACTTAACAGTCAATCCAACATCTGACAGAGCTTAAATGCAGATTATCTTGCATGAGTTTTGTTGCATTTCTTCCTCCTGGTAAAAGAGCAGCCAAAGTCAGTGTTTCACATTCCCAGAAGTTTTTTCTTAACTAAAATTTAAGTACCAGATAGCCTACTATTCTGCATGTAAGCACAAAGCTGTAATTAATATATAATAAATTTCAAACCTTGGATACAGGGTCAGTCTCTAGAAGGCAGCCAGAGTATGTGAATTTATGTGTCAGATTTGTAACACAAATGTTCCCAGAACACAGTCCTATAGAGAAAAGTGCATACTTGTTTCCACTCCTGTAAAATTTGAGCCTGTCCAAACTGATGTTTAGCATGGAAACAACTCTGCAGCATGCAGCGCTGCTTTGTAATTATGAAGCATTTCAGAAAATAGTTGCAATAGCTATTTTCCAGATGTAAGTATCCAGTCCCTCTCACAGCAGCAAAAGTAGTTATCCTTCTTTTAAGTAATAAGTGCTTGCTAACCTCTATTTTTGCCCCCCCAAAATAGAAGTTTTGGTTTGAGAACACACACACACACACACACACACACAAAAGACTTTGCTTGGTATTCATTAAATAATTTGTTCTAGGAAAAACTTTATAGCAGTTTTTTATATTTCAGAAAAGGACATTCAAATATTTGCTTCAGTGATAAAACACCTTTTATTTAATGAGAGGCACATTGCTGGGCATACAGATGTCATGCAAAATCTTACAAATAAACTTATATGCACTGTACACACTGTACAGTAATTTCAAAAGACCTCCTGTCCCTTCCCAGTGTAAGCTTTCTTTTAAAAAAACACAAGTCTTTGGAGATGCCTGACCTAAAATAATATATAGCTATCTTATCTGATAGCAAGGTTAAAAGTGAGATTTGATCAAAATTTTTCCCCAGGATTAAGTGAAGGGTAAAAGCTTATTTTTCAAGGCTAGACTTTCTCAGATTGTTCTACATTTACTTTCAGTGTTTTAATTTTGTGATGACAGCCCTATACCTGCCCGCTAGCAATGTGCAAATCCCTTTTGATTGCTTTTAGAAGGAGCAGGGTAGATGCTTAGCTGCAGAGAAGGAGCAGAGGCACAGAACTTCCTGCTTGCTGCTTTGCCTTGTTTGGATGGGGAGAGAGTCAGCTGTGGGTCTCATAGCTGCATTTTGGATGTTCCAGTGTGTAAACTTGTAGGAAATCTGTTCACAGAAGAAAAACATGTGATTTCAATTGTCTTCTTGCTCGGCATTAAGTTTTCTCCAAAATCGCAAGATTATTGATTATTTTCCTAATACTTGTAAAGAAAATTAAGGTACAGATGCAGACTTTGCAGCCTACGCCTGTCTCTAGTATGCACCTATTGAAGGAAGAATCCTTTGCAAATGCATTGAACACTTGGGATTAAAAGTTTAAAGGTAAAAGTAAAACACTGAAGAAGAGAAGGATTTCTTAGCAGAAAGTGAATGGTGAGGTGAGACAAATTATGCTAAGAATCTGCATTATAATTAAAGATTCTAGTTACCATGTCTATGTCCAGAAACATACTTTCGAGCAAAAGTATTGTTTAAAGACAGGTGATCATCTGGTTAGGGCTCAAAACAGAAACTCCCTGGTTTTGAACTGTGTGTCTACTACTATTGGGTGATGTAACAGATTAGTACAATAGCATCACAACATAATGATTATCTTGCTGATTTATAGTTACCTTGAAAATAACAGTGCTCTAACTTCTGTGAATGAAATTCAAACTTATTCATATTAATGAATTATACAAAAGATGGCTTTGTATCTTGAAGTTATTAATAAATTCAAGTAAAAATAGATCTTTAGAACAAAATCTGTATCACTGTAAATCATCAAACAAAATCCAGGGAACTGAAAGAAATATCTGCCATCCTATTGAGGGATTCTGAGCAGAACTTTGTTGACATCAGGTTTCTTTTGCATCAATTTATCAATCTTCTTCTTAGTGACAATCTTACTATTGGAATGAAGCCTGACTTTAAATGGATAAGGTTTATACTGGCCTTAATCTCACCAGTTAAAGAGAGCAACAATGGAAAAGAGCCTGTTTAAAAAATATAAATCAGTCATCTTAAAAAACATACAAAAAAAAAAAAAGCATATGAGTATGAATGCAGTGAGTGATTTTAGGTAACCCTGGCATCTCATTTTAACCACCAATTTTTTAAGTTTATTGCACATGCAGCTTTGATTTTCGATGGTAAACTGCACTTGCCTTTCTTTTCCCCTTCTTTCATAAAAAAATTGTACTTAAATCTTCTGTTTCTAAAGGAAATGTGGACTCTGCTGGCACAGAAGTCTGGCAACAGACTATGGGTAACATTGTGCATGGTGTAGTGTAACCAGAAGTTAGCTGCCAGGGCTAGCTATAGGTAATCTAGTAAACTGGACCAAATGGAGCTCATAACAGGCCCACCAACATCACATCAACATCCATGTTTGCTGGAGAGAGGGAAATTAAAGTGTGAGATTGATTTCCAACTGCTGAGATGGTGGGCCGGGAGCTTCCTGGGAAAGACCAAACACATTACTGGTCTTTTAAGTCCGGAGGGGTTTACTGCTGTCATCGCCAGAGAAAGACTGTAATGCCCAGTACCATGTTGCCATCCCCACATCTTTACCAGCTGCCCAGTTTGCCTAGTGTTAGTGTTTGCTCTGAAATATGAGATCGCCATGGAAACTAGTTAGTGTGTGTAGTACGGAGGTGACACACAGTCATTACAGCTTTGTAGTCCATGCTGTTATGTGTGAACAGGTTTCTCTCATTTAGTACATCTGTGTTGGATTAGCAAAGGATATTATCTATTGAAGATGACTTCTCATATGATACAGTGGTGTTTAGTCAAGTGTGAGATGTGTTACATTGGTTCTCAGTTAAGAAAATGAGGTATTAATCAGACTTGGAGGATCTTCAAGTTAGATCCTAATCCTAACATGCTGAAGCGGAACAAAATGGTACAGATGTGAGTAAATGTAGAGCAGAAATTAGTTGAAAATATTCCTAACTCTCATAGTAGTGAGATTCTGAAAGAGCTTTGCACTAATAAAGTTTTGAATACCGAACTCTTGTTTCTGTAGGGCATTTATTTACAGTGGTGTTTCAGTGTTGGAAGACTGGCCTTGATTAACTAAGAGTTTCCTTCCTTTCTGTGTTTCTAAGGCTGCTAATGTGCAGGTGTACATGTAATTTCACTCATCTGAACTATGGCAATAAATCAGTGGGAATGTTCACAGTACCATTGTTAATGTGGTCAAAGGCTGGGAGGATCAGGGCTTTGACTTTCCATAACTTAGCAAAAGGATGTTATGAGTCCAAACTGGTAAGTATTAGAAAAAATACAAACAGCTTGAAAATTCTGCTGTGGTACATGCAGAGAAGGCTGTGGTCCCACAGCACAGATCAGAAATCTTGAGGAATGCCCTTAGAGTGTTTTGTACTTCTCATATTTGCCTCATCACACGAAAGAATGAGTGAACTTGTGTACTACAAAGTTGGGCACCGTTTGGTTTTTCCTGAATCCTGCATTTCACTTGCACGTTTTCCATGTGACTACTCGTATCAAGGAAGAGTGCATACTTAGTAACTGTCTTCAGTCAAACTCAGATTTCACGAAGATGATTTAAAAGTACATCTCCAACTATAATCACACATTACTTCATATTAATACAAGGTTTAAGTCTGAGTAGATTTTATAGTATAAAAAAGCACCTTCTTTATCTCTATATGAGTCAAGTGAATAATTCACCATGAATAATTTATAAGATGAATTGAGGTTCCTCTTTCATGTACCGCCTACGTGAAATAATTTCATTTATTTTACTTTTTTGTTTCTTTTTTTTTTTTAATTTTTAAATTCTGAGGTAATATGCACATCTGAAAGCTGAGCTTCCTTACCTATTGGTGCCTGGTCAAGTAAGATCCATGTTTCTGTATCCTGAATGGATGAGCAGAATATAAATATGTTGTGGAAGCAAATGTTTTAATTACAGATTTTAAATCTGCTTTTGACAAACACTGCTTATTATGAAACATGCTCCCAGAAGTTATTACAAGGAAGAGGATAAGATGATTACATAAATCAAATGCAACAAGGTAATCAGAATCATCTCTCAATTCATGTACAGGTATTTTATGGTGAGTCCTCTTTCAGAACAGATATACAGGAGGTACGTTGCCTATTTTAAAGGACCCAAAGTACCCCTGAGGTATAGAACAGTAAGCGCAGGCAGAGATCATACTTCCTGGTTCTGTGGGGCCTCTTAGGAAGGTCTCCAGAGGGAGCAGCATTATACGGCAGAGAAAGCATGGCTGAGGCAATCGCATTATTCCCTTGGTACATCAAAGGCTGTCTCCAGTATACAGGTTAGGGCAGTCTCAGTCCTTTTTTTAATATATGCCAACAGATAGACCAATTCCAAGCTGTCCAAAAGAGAGGAAGTAGGAGCTGTCTCCCTCCTGTGTCTGTGCTAAGCTCTGCACCATCTCAGAATGAATCAGGCCTATTATACCTACTTTATAGAGAGTTTCAGATTCTTAATCCTATTTAAATTTTAATGTGAAAGCTTTTTATAATTTCTATAAATTGAGGCATTAAAAGCAGATGAAGCATCTTTAATCATAAAAGCTTCATTGCTCTAATTTATACCTGCCTTTTAAGCCCTACCATGAAGTGGATTGTGTTTGGGGGATGATAGTTCACAGTAAGGAAATGTGATCCATCAGGAAACCTGTTTACATTAAAACATTTTGACATCAGCAGTAATTAAACCTGTTTCCCAGGTGCAGAGCAATATTTTAAATGCCCCTCTGGCTACAATACCATTCAGGTTTGTCTGTCTTTCTCCCTTATCATCTACTGCAAAAACAGGATAATGAGAGGACAGCAAAGTATAAGGAGAGCTGGACTAGTAATTAATAGTCTAAGTATATAACCAGAATGTTAAAATATCATTTTAACTGATTTGTCTATTTGTTTGTATGACACTGAAAAATTATTTTGTGCACTTCCATGTGCTGAAGAAACAGTAAATGGGAAATCATGGCAGCAGTGCCATAGCCTAACACGATCATTTCCGACTTAGAAATGTGAGTTGGCTTTAGAGCACAGCTACACAAACCATTTTAGGCAGACAGCATGTGATTTTTTTCTGTGAACTTTTCTTTGAGTAACAGTGCATGAAGACTGGCAAATCCTAAAAAACCTCATGAACTCATGAAAGCATAATTTGGACAAGTACATACTTGTGCCATGAAGCCAAGGGTATTTGACTTAGACACGGCACAGATCAAATGCTGCTCCCTGTCAGACTGCTAAAATTCTTCTAACACCCCACAGCCTGGCTAACTTGTTTTCTGTCAGCCTCCTCCTTAAAAGCCCCAAACTGACAGGTGAATGGGTACGTAACCATCCACTTATGGATATCTTTCGGGAGTAATCAGTCAGTCCTGCTCTCATCTTTATCCACCAGAACAGCTGGCCACAGTGTTGCATTTCCAAACCATGCACCTGAAATCTATGGAGGGGACCTTTGGAAGCAGGGTGTCAGGCATGAGTCTGCTCTTGGTATTATATATAGCCAACATAGAATTTTCTGCTGTTGAAGACTCGGCCCTGGGACACCTAGCTGTTTGAATCTTTCCTGTTTTTCACTGCACTGTTGAGGTCACTACATCAAAAGGGAATGTTCATACTGGGAAATTCCATTATGTTGGAGGGATGTGGTGATTCCTGGCAGTGGGCTGAAGGCAGAAATAGCAATTCACCTGTCAGAAGTTTTTACAGGGAGAAGGACAGTCACAGGAGGTCTGAAAAAGACCCTATTTCACAGCCAAGTGTGTCTGCCCGCCCTTTCCAATCCAATATTTTCTACAGCAGATGAACGGAGAATTATCGTCTTTTGTAAATGCTTGAGATCATGTGTTTAACTGAAGTATTTATAATTTAAGAACATCTTTAAAAATATCAGAAAGCCATAATTATAAAAATTACTAAATGTCATTGTTATTGTTCCTACACAGCTTATATGCAAATACATGCTACTCCCCAGAGCTTGAATTCACAGGAAATGAAATGGAACAGGTTGTTTCCTCGCTCATGTTTTCTTTTTTCCATATTGCAAAATAAAGCATTGGAGGAAACTGGCATGTCACTTGTACAGTCTATAGACATTACTCTAAAGTCTTCATCGCTGAATCAGAAACCTTGGGAACAGCTTCATATTCCGTGCTAATTCAAATAGTTTCTATGGCTGCTCACCAGCTGTGGTCATGAAGCTATGTAGAAATGTTAGTAGCATGGGTCTGTGCCTGGTGTAAATGAGACCCACTTCAGAATAAATTGGATTGTTGAGTGTTTATTACTCTATATAAATATACAAATATATGCAAATATTTATTAGAAGCAAAAACCACTGTTCACCATCCATTTTATTGATAATGGAAGTGATCTGATTTAGTACAGCTATAATTATGGTTTTATATGCATGATCTAGAAACTCTTTGTTTAAAAACCACAACAAAGCAGATCACTAGAGACGTTGCTCATAAAAAAAATGATCATTATTCATACAGTTATTGTCAGAAGGCATAAATGGACATAGTGAGTAAACTGTTAATACTCTACGTGTCTTAATGCCTCTGCATGCTGCTCAGCTGAAGCACAGCACACTCGTTTCTATCTGGGTTTCTAGGGTAGGAGGCTGCCTGGATCACCAGAGGACCGGCAATGGCTGTTTCCTAAGCAGCATAAGAAATATCTGTTAGGAGTTGTTGTAAAAACCTGTACTACAGGAAAGATCGTAGTTTGCAACAATGACTTGTGTTAGTCTTAAAAAAATCACAGCTCAGTGCTGCAATGTGTGCTGGTGCTGTGACTGTCTAGTGTTTATATACGAACAGTCAAAGTACTTCTGTGACCACAGAACTGGGTGATGTCCTGTCTTGCTCATTAGGGAATTAATTGTACTTGTTTTAGAGTTAGCTGTTAAGGAGATTAGGAAAGTGAAGCATAGCGGGGTAGCTGTGGTTGCATGGCAACTGGAAAGAACAGCAACATCTGGTATCTCAATTTTTTTAGAACCTATGGATCTTCATGCCATCGTATGGGTATTATTATTTCTACCACTGTGCCTTATTTTTCCTATTTGTTGGCCAATACATAATATCCTCAATGTTAGCAGTTAACCCAAGGGCAAAATTAGATATAACATTGGATGCTGTGATGTTAAAGTCAGCTTCGTAATTCCCAGGCATAGCTAGCCCTAGAGGATACTCTAGAGAAGCAGCACAGAGGAAAAGGTCTATCATCATATGAAAGACCAGCTTTGAGGTTAGCCAGCCAGTGCTATTAGCTACTTGAGTGTATGGTGTCTCTCCTGTCTCCTGAAACAATAGATCTATTGGAAATTTTGTTTACTTTCCTCCCGCAGGACCATTTCTTTCCTGTTAGGAGGGCAGGAAGACCAGGCCATCTGTCACACGAGCGGTATCTATAAGACAAACTGCATTAACTGCGCTTTAACTCATCTTCCGTGATAATTTCCCTGCTTGTGGCTCTGACTGCTTCATGTTTTATTTCTGACAAACAAAAGAGCCTTATTAAAGCAGTGGGTTGCTTCATTAAATTTTGAAAGAAAAACTCAGCAAGTGATGGGGTGTCAAGCATAGACCAGACTGGTTTTGTTCAGCTGCCTTTAAGCATTTGACATCACTCACCCACCCCTGGTTTTCTTCAGTGGTTACTTTAAAATAAAAGAAAAGGAACAACAGAGGGATGTCCACAGAGCTTCCCCCTGGGGAGCGGCAGACGTCGGGTGGACTCAGCAAGCACCACAGCACTCAGCTGCTATGGAGCCTTAGAAAGCCTCCCCGGCCTTGCCACCCCAGAGATAAGCTCCTTGCCTCTATGTAGGCACCTGAACAAGTCAATTTCTAGGGCAAAGCTGCTGATTTCATCAAGCCTGAATGGCAGCGGGGCTTTGGAGAGCAATCTGCAAGGGAGAGTGGGCACATTCCCTGCTCCATTCAGCACCCCAATCCTCTGGACCCCCTGATCTACCCAGTGCCAGACAGAAAATAAACATGAAGGAGTCCCCTGTGCCAAAGCCCCTTTTTCAGTCTGAACATTTTGCTGGGAAGATCAAGTTTATGAATGTCGACAAGGAACAGTTTTCCTCAGTCGATGAACTTCAGTGAACCCTGTGTGCACGTTTGCTTGGCTGGTGCAGTTCTCATTGTCTCCCAAGAAGCTGATGAGAGCATTTTGAAATAGCTAAGAATTATATAAACATGGAAAATTAATTTCTTATATTTTAAAATATTGACTAGACTGTCAGACTGTATAACCAATGAATAAAAATTTTATCTTGCATATTTTGCCTTTAAGACTTCATTTTAGAAAACCACCTTTATAAATTCTCTTTTGCTACTTCCTATTCATCCTTTTGTTCAGATCTTTTTGAGAGTGAGCCCAGATTAGAATTCATCATCTCTAAAAAAAAATGAGATGCTAAAGGTATTATTTCTTCAGTGTGCATCTCCAGCCTTTCTTGACAGGCTGTCAAGAAATATGTCTCTAAAAAGCCAGGTTAGATCCTCAGAGACAACCAGTGATGCAGTTCTTAGTAATGTGCTAAAACCCAGTCAGAGTGCACCTTATCGTTGCTGTGTGCAGTGATGTGACATCTGAGTTATTTGTTTGCTCTGACGTAAGATAGCATTAGTGGATATAATGTGAACAGATCACTCATTTGTGGAAATATTTATGGTGCTGCTTTCGAGGGATCATTCAATTCAGAAGCAGATGGCAAAGCATCGATATTCATGGACTACTTTAAAAGCTATCTTAGGTAAAATGTTTTAATACAGAGCAGCTAAAGCATGTAACAATCTGATATTTTACAGCACTTATTACTTAATGTTTACATATATTTACAATAAATCTTCATGAATGCTGCCCAAGCAAAAATTTGCTAGTTCCAGTTTTTATTACAGTATATCCTATGAGTTCTTTATAGCTCAGGCCCCTGACCCTGCAAATACCTATTCCTGAGTTAAACAACACTCTGCTGAGGGGGCCCACTGTGTTCAGTGAGACTGAGCGTTTGTAGCACGGCAAACTCCCAGAACACACGGCATGTGTCAAGCTTTTCAATTGTTTGGGGATTTGGGACCTCCAGCTTATGGCAGCTAAAAGAAGTCTTGCTTTAGAAGCAGCGTTTGTCTGCTCAGAACTCCAAGATCCTTCTAAGGTGTTAGGCTGGGCATCCAGAAAACAAATCTTTTCTAAAGAGGATGTCCAGAGGCTTTGATATTCTGCAAATACAAATTCAGCTGAATGTGAGGTAACTGTTTAGATCGTATCATGTCCTTCTTCCCTAATTGTCCAAAGCCCAGCTTTCTATGGCTCAGTGTTTAGAAAAGGTGGTGAGTAAAAGTCTGTTAATTGTGTTGAGTTGGAGAATGGGCCTTTTTCATGGAATAGGTGGTCAGCATGTATTAAGATGGCACAAACTTCTCAGCCTCCTGACTGGATTTGGTATATCTCACCCAGCACTCCCTAGTCTGCCTCTTACTGACTTCTGTCCTTTGGGGAACATCCACATGCCGGCTTTAAAGACCTGTGTATGTTCCAGCCGCAATATCCCGCATGTCCTGTTATCCAAACCCACACACTTAAGTTTGATACAAAAGGAAAAAAAAAACCAAAAAAACAGAGTTGGCTTTAAAACTATTCCCTTAGTAAAACTTATCACATAGGTCAATTTGGGATTTTGGTCTGCCTAGTTCAGCTAGTGTTCATGGACAGTTCTCTTGCTCTCAGCTGTCTGATTTTAAGACAGTTTGGTTACACTGGTTACACATGACACTGATAGACTCCAGGTATGGGCTATGTGCCTGTGTTGGTGTGGCTTGGCCCTGAGTTCACAGCTGGAGCTGTTTGGGGGTGATTGCCTCTCAGCTGTTTGAAATGAGTGCTGTGCTGGAACTGATTGATTTGGGAGGGGGTGGCAGCTCTGTGGCTTCTGCTTGTGCCTGCAGTCTTGGCTTCAGTGTGGGAGCTGGTGGGAGTACGTTGCTGTTGTCAGCTTTGTGCAGATGTGTTTCCACAGGACTAAGAAGTAAGTTAGTAAGTTTTTATGTTGCTGAGGCTGCTGGGTTACAGATGGTGAGTAACTTTAAGAGAGGAGGTAGGGGCTGAAGTGCATTCAGATACCACAGCTGTGTCCTAAGCAAATATCCTCTGAAGTGCTTGGTTTAAAATTTGCTGGTTTGGTTTCTTATAAGAATATGGAAGTGAGTGTTGGTCAAGCTTTTTGGTTGTGGTCTGTCCTGTCTCTGAAGTTTGCCAGGGTTTCACTGGTTCCTGCACTGCTGGTGTATCTTCAGATGTCAGGGAGAGGTTTTTTTCCTTTTTACTGTTTGTGTGAGGTCTAATCTTGTTACAAGTTTTCATAGTGATGAAAATGCTGATTAGGTATCCTTCTGCTTCTCTCTACCTTATCTACCCCATCCTGAGTGCAGCTATTTCATGTTAAAATTGAAATAAACTGTATGACTGAATGTGACCTCTGTGCTTAGAATGGGTTGTGCTCTGGCCCGGGTAGTGCTCTTGGGAAGGGACCATCCTGCAGACTTCCATCTAACCCCCTGGTTTATTTTCCAACTTGGTTTCTCTACAGCCTCAGAATGCTGTTCTATTGACTCTTTCTAACCTTACAAATCAGGCTGTTCCTCAGCTCACAGTAAATGCGCTTGCTGGCATAGCAGGAACTGTGAGTACTCTGGGAAACATCTTACTATGAGCAGTTCAAAGGGTGATGAAAGAGCACATACTTATATGCATATGTATGTAGTGTTTATTAAAATGTACTTGAATAAGTATTAATAACAACTACAATGTTGATGCTTGCTATGGGTTTTCAAGTCACTAGGGAAAGTGGAGTATGAACTGCATCTTAAAATAGTTCCCTGGTAAGAAGCTAGATTACAAGTATTGCAGTGCTCTCTCTAGGAAGGTGATAAGTTATAGAATCATAGAACGGTTTGGGTTGGAAAGGAGCTTAAAGATCACCAAGTTCCAACCCCCCTGTTATGGGCAGGGACACCTCCCACTAGACCAGGTTGCTCAAAGCCTCATCCAGCCTGGCCTTGAACACCTCCAGGGATGGGGCATCCACAGCTTCCCTGGGCAACCTGTTCCAGTGTCTCACCACCCGCACAGTGAAAAATTTCTTCCTAATGTCTAGTCTAAATCTACCCTCTTTCAGCTTATACCCGTTACCCCTTGTCCTCTCACTACACCCCCTGATAAAGCGTGCCTCCCCATCTCTCCTGTAGCCCCCTTCAGGTACTGGAAGGCTGCTATTAGGTCTCCTTGGAGCCTTCTTTTCTCCAGGCTGAACAACCCCAATTCTCTCAGCCTGTGTTAAATATAATTAATGGTATAAACTGTCCAAAGGAGATAATACATGTCTGAAAAATGGTTTTTAATGGGTAAATAATTGTGTCCAACCATATTAACAGCATAGTGAAGACTGAAGCTGTTCTTTCTGACCTAAATACAATAGCTCTGTTATCTCTGCATGTAGAGAAAGATCTGAGTAGAACGGCCCTGGGATTTTCTGTCTTTATTTACTTTCACTCAAAGTGCTACTGATTTTTTCAGAAAGCAGGTTGGAAACTTAAATTAATGTGTTTTTTTAGTTGAAGCCTAGTGCCCGTGGTTAAGATGGTGGGCAGAGTTTGTGTGTTATTTGCGTTAAATTAGTTAAGCCTGTTTTTCACCAAGTTACTGTCATTCACACTCTGTGGCAGTTCATGCTAGGAAAGCCTTTGAAACGTTGCAGCAGTATTCTTTCAAATTCCTCATCTTGCCTGCTAAAAGGAATAAGGGGTAAAAACAAAACAAACAAATGAGACCAGCAAAACTTACTGACTCTGCACAATGTTCAGGCTTGCAGTCTGTGGTTGACTTTAAGTGAAACAAGAACACAGGGGACTATATTTAATTTAAACACCAGTCATCCTAAAATAACTTAACCTGCAGAATGATTGCTGTGCAAACACTGTGATAATATAGCAGAGCTGTCACTTCAGTCAGTATTTAATAGTCTCTGGCTGATTTCATTATTAACACTTAAAGCACTTCATGAAAAGTGATAAAAATACAGATGTGTGACCCTTACTGAACTCTCAGAGATCCCCCATATAGCCTGTTTTGTAGCTACTGCCTGCTTCTTCTCAAGGGGACAGCAGCAGGTTTCTAAAATCTTGTTTTGAGCCAACAAAGTAGATTAAATGGCCTCATGACAGTTTTTGCTCCTGTGTGGAAGCCTGGTAAGTGAGGGGTAATGTTTCCTCCCAAATGGTTGATAATTTTTTCCTTTTTTTCTTTGTTTTATATGTAGACCAGGCTGGTATATTGCACTGTCTGGAAGATACATCAAAGGCACAGCCTGAGAGTGAACACACAGAAAAGACTGTAGTTGCAGAAAAAGTATCCATAGTCATGCTGTTAAACTTTTGTTCTTATTACCCTGCATTCAAAAAGTTCCTTACTGTAACACAAGTCCTGATGATTGTAGGAAGAAACACTAAAAATTTGTGTATTTGTGTATGTATATAGACCCCACAATTATGTGCATATATGAGAGAGTAGGGCTAAATTCCACCTAATTCCTCTGGTGTTAAGGCTCTACAAATCTGCTTCCCTAATACTGGGAGAGAGTGCTTGGGCTTCTGCCTGTGTTAGCATTGGGTTTTGGTTGAGACGGTTTGTGTAGCTGGGTGGATGGTTACAGTTAGTAACAGCTGGTATGGGGCTTAGCCAAGGGCTTGATGACTTGTCTGAAGGAGATATAAAATGGATTCTCTAGAGAGCCTGGATGTTTCCTTGGTTCCTGGCATAAGCTCAAGCAGCAAGGCTCAACCTTTCCATGTTGAACTACAGCAGCTGGGAGGTTTGCAAGCTGCTTGTGTGTTTCCACTAGTGACAGATTAAACAGCCTTAATTTGAATTTGGAAGTCTAACTTTAGGTGCACCTGCGGTTGCACCTGGCCTGGAATAAGTGTGAGCATGGAGCTTGTGGCCTCCCAGGCAAGGGCAGTAGGTGGGGGAGATGAGGCCGATGATGCAGGGGGTCTCCATAGTTCACAATGCCGAAAACCCTGTGGGGAAAGCATTCCTTCTTCTGCCTCCAACTTCTATAAGTATCTGGGAATATCTTAAGGTATTTGACTGGTATTGAGTGGTCACTTGAGTTACTTCTGGTCTGAAGCTTATGTCTTGAAATGGAGAAAAGGACAAGGAATTACTCATAATTTAATTTGAATTCTGAATTCCCAGCTGAGGTATCTCTACTGGGTGCATTGTCTGCTGTTTCTGAACAAGTGTGTTTCATGCGAAAAACAGCTAGCAAGAGGGTGGCTAGATAAAAATTTTCTTTTTAAGGAGAATAAGTAATGCATCCCCACTGTGCTCCTCTTTCATGTTGTTTGAGTGTGACACAAACTGTGGAATTTATGAAGTGCTGAATATGTATAATGCATTGGTGCTGAATTTCTGTAGTTGAGATGTTGGCTTGATGTGGCTTTCAGCTGATGCACTGGGAGCACTTGGGCATAAGCTGTGCTTGATTTAAAGAAAAAATTAATGCTTAAACTTTTTCAGGCTTCATGTGATGTTATTTTGCATGCAAAAAAAAAATCCAAATGAGCATGAAGCTTAGATTAAAATAGATAATGCTTCCTAAAGTTGCCAGTACTTCCAGCATGTGGAGTGACAGACGTGCATGGACCTGCTAGAAGTAGTTAACTCTGTGACAAATTGAGCTAACCTGGTCTTAAAATTCTTCCCATGCAGTAGAACCTTGACCAGGATGTGCAGCCCTGTGTTATGGTGACAGACTGGACAAACTCAGTGCTAATTCTGTATGCTTTCTAATGCTCCAGCATGCCCTGCCTCCCTCCTGCTGGGCTTGTGCTGCCTGGCTGGCTGTTGGAAGCTGCTATCGCTTGTTTCTTGAGCTTTCTTCTCTGTACATATGTGTATACTCTCTAAATGTACGGTAGGAGTTAGTACCTTACAGTCTTGCAAGTTGGGACAGCATTTAGATTTATTCTGGAATTGAGGAACAAGGGATTTATTTAGTGAAGAGGATTATCTTTGGAAGAGCAACTGTGTAAATTTCTTTCTTATTCATAGAAGCGGGACAGTGAGAGCCCACCTTTTTCCATATCTGTTTGCAGTTTTCTGTTCTGTGGTTCTGGGCTGACTCCTGCCTTAAGTTAAAGCTTGTGCAGGGCTGCTTGCACATATAAAAGGTTATGGGTTCAGCTTTTGGTGCTCTAACACAACAGCACATGCAGCCTGGCTCTTGTGGCTGGTGCTGACTCAGTTAGAAGAAGGCTCCTGCTGCTTGAAAGCAGCAGAGGCAGGCTGGGCACTGCCCGTAGTGGGGAGGCAGGAGAGGGCTCTGGCTGAGGAGCTGGGATGTGGTGTAAGGAGGCTGATGCCTGCTCTGGTCTGGGCTGGGGGTGAAGCTGGCAGAGGGGGAGAGAACTTCAGGAGGCCACTAATTAATCTCATGCAGCTCTTAGGGATGCATTAACTAAACTGGGCTTGTTAATTTATAAACTATTAAAGAAGTTGTCTCCAGGGTATTTATTTCAGGCAGTTCTAGCGAAGTAATCCCTTAATTCCTCAGGGTAAATGCTGATGAGGATTTACTGCAGGCTAGGTGGTGTGGAGGTCACTGTGAGAGTGCCTACAGAGTGTGTTTGGGAGCAGTGCGCGGCTGCTGTCCCTGGGGACTGGGCAGTGGGAGCTGCAGGGTGTCCCCACACAGTGCTGTCCTCCACGTGGGTACTGGTGACTGTGGATGGGTGCTGTGCTTGGGAATGCTTGTGTTTGCAAACCCAGAGGAAGGGGCTGGCTCTAGTTCAACTTTGGCTGAACCCATTCCTCCAAATACTGTTCTCCTTCCTCTTGTGCATGCTGCTCTGCCTTCTCTCCTCCCTTTTGAATCTTCTTTTTTCTGGGTCCTCCCAAACAATGAGAGAAGCTCCAGTTCTAGTTGAAATCATGCCCAAGTTGTGTATACTTAAACTTCAGTGGAGTTTCCTCTGTATGCATCATCTTGCCCTCCCCAAAGCATAATGTTTTTTCCCTGTTTAGTCTGGGTAATTTCCTTGCTCTATACAAAGAATGCTCTGCTTCTGTGGAAGACAGGGTTGGCTTTTGCTCTTCTGCTTATTCAAAATGGATGTACAGGGCCTCAAGTAGATAAGTTTGCAAGTTAGGAATTATTTATCCTCATCTTGGTACTGTGGGAACAAGTCAAAAGAAACCCAAAGGAGTTGCAGGCCATGGTGGGCAAAGGAACTAGGACTTTAGTATTTTGCCAAACTCCCCTTCCCAAGAAAGCTGGTTTCCTGGGGACACCAGGGCAGAGGTGTTTAGGCTACATGATAGTGAAGCTCTGAATAAATCCTATGCCAATAGTTCAGATGGTAAGCTGAATGGTTACAGAATGGCATATGGTATTGGGAATGATGAACTGTGTTATGAAAAGGAAATGGTAACTTGCAGTGGCAGAAAATGGGGATGGAGTAAGCAGCTTATTTGCTCTGGAAACTCCTTTGCTCAGGGAAAACTTAGTGGTCAGAGCATGGCTGTGGTCTGCCCAGGTACTCCTGGTCTCTGCCTGGCACCATACCATTCTCTGACTCTCTTCAGTAAGTTACCCCTGCTAATGGTTGCAGTGTTGTTATCCAAAAATCTGATATTAGAAGTTTGTTCTTGGGTAATAATAAACAAATGAAAATCTGAAAGTGTTGGAAGAACAGTCACATAGAAACCCAAGACTTGCAGCAACTTCTCTGCTGAACAACTGCTGTGACCAATTCCAGGTTATGAAATAAAAATTTAAAGTATAATTTTCTAATAAACTGTATCCTTTCAGCTTCTTCCACTTCTCAGTATCTCAGCCCAGACTAGGAGATCGTTAACATGGATAACTTAATATATTAGAAGTTCCAACATCTTGTAATGTTTTCTTTACATATTCAGACAAAAAATGATATTAGAACATTTCCTGAAATTAAGTATTTTAGAAGGCATTTGAAACTTCAAGTGGGCTAATACACCACTGTAATTTGAAAATGTACTGTGCTTATATATAGCTATTATGTACAGGTTTTGCTTTATTTCTGGTTAGGTACTGAGTAATTGTAGTCCCTGACAGGCCCCATAGTCAAAAGGGGCTGTTTTAATTTAATACTAGAAGCTCAAAGATATTGAAAGCAGCTGCTCTTCTGTTTAGAAAATAGTTTAATACTTTGATCTGGAAAATAACGATGTGTCTCATTACAGGGGAAAAAGGAAATATTTTGATCTAGAAAATGTAAGAAGTTTCAGGGAATGCTAACTATCAGCAGCCACCCTTAAAGCTTTTAAAAACAGAATATTCCAGGTGTGCCTTAATCTGACATGTCATTATGATTACAAAGCTTGTGACATGACTTGGTACAATGATGTGTTGTATTAAATGCTATCACTGACCTATGTCATGAAATAATGTATGAATAATAAATGTAAAATCAGATTTTACTTTAAAGTATTTTTTGACTTGAAATAGAACCTAAAAATATCATTCTGTTGCTGGAAATTGTTCTGAAAGAGCAGTGGAAATTTATACACTGAGTAACACAGGATGCCAAATATGTGCATGTTCCTGAAGCCTGCAAATATTAACGTGGTGTTCGAAGTAAGTTAAGGCTGTTTACAATTTATAGCCTCAGCAAGTGGTGAGGCTTAGCCTTCTGGGGGTCGATGGCATGTTTCCCACTGACTCCAGTAGGGCCAGGATTTTGGCTGTGGCTAAAGAGCAGCTTTGTGTGAGCAGCCACCATTGCCCTTGTGGAAGTGGGGCTACAGGGTCCCCTGTTCCTGCAAGGACCGTGGGTTGTGCCATGCTGTGGGCTGTCATGAACAAAGCCAGGAGGTTGCCGGGAGGTGTAGAGGAACATGCTGCAGAGCCAGAAAACCCTGGTGTGATTTCCCTCTCTTTTTGCAGCAGCTGTTTACAAACCACCTTTGAATGTAACATTGACAGGCATGGGAACTTCAACTTGGTGTGTCTAAAATTGCAATACTTGGTTATATTTTGTAACAGAAATAGTCATATTTCTGAGTATTTGAAGCCTAAATGCAGACCTTTGAAAGGGAGAACAAGTTAATGTCAAGACCAGCATGTAGCAGCCTCATTTTCCATTTACCCTATTCAGATCAAAGCATTGGGTTATTAGACCATAATCAAGGCTTGATTATTGGGAATTTTTTATTTGAGCTCTTTCAAGGTATTAAACTACTGCCTGTTAAATTGCTTTTCCTTTTCTTGGTGGTAAAACAGTAGCAGATTATATCTTGCAGGGGAAAGAAGGGAAAACACCAAGGGCAGTGAAATTACAACTTAAATTAGAATAGTTGGGATTGGAAGGGACCTCTAAAGGTCACCTGGTCCAAATCCCCGGCAATGAGCAGGGAAATCTTCAACTCAATCAGGTTGCTCAGAGCCTCATCCAACCTGACCTTGATTGTTTCTGGGGATGGGGCATCTACAGCCTCTCTGGGCAACCTGTTTCTGTGATTCACCACCTTCACTGTAAAAAACTTCTTTCTTGTATCTAGTCCAAATCTACCCTCTTAGTTTAAAGCCATTACCCCTTGCCTTATTGCAACAGGTCCTGCTATATGTATGTTAGTGTGGCAGCTGCCTATGTCTTACATACTTGTTGCTGGTTTGGTACTTGACAGTCTTCAAGAGTTAGTGGATTCTACAATGCTCCTGTGTAGTTATTCCCATTTTGCAGAGGAAAAATTGAGAGTCGGGCAAAGTAAGTGATCTGCTCAAGGTCACACAGGAAAAACAGGGAAAAGCAAGCACACTTGTGTCCTCTTCTGCTGCCTCTGCCTACTGTGCACTTTGCTTT
>NW_010133372.1:0-13113 GCF_000699245.1 Pterocles gutturalis | reverse complement strand
GGAAAGAACACAGCTCATCTTATGTCTATTGCAGCAAGACAGATGTTCTTCAACACATCTCATAGGAGCAAATGGGATGGGGAGCTAGAGAATATCACTACAGGTATAGTTATTTTGCTGATGGCCTTAACTGCTGCCATTTATCACTAAGCCCTTTGTAAGGTTTGTCATAATAACTTTTTTCCACCACTGCTAGTTGCTTGCCTAACAAGCAGGAAGAAATGAATGCAATTATAACTGTTAAGTAGAGAAACATTGCTTCAGACTAGAAGTTCTGATAGTTGCAGACTTTATAACCCTATAGTATGTTTACTGTTTAAGGTGGATAATACTGCTAATGTCAGTAAGTGGTGCTACAGCTGCTATTTATGGTCACTGCTTGTGTGTGCTGTGCATGTCTCAGCCTTCGTCTGTGTTTACCTTGCTAGTGTCTGTGCTCTACTTGTGCCCAAATCAGTCCTGCTGAGAAATCAAAACAGCTGTAGTGCTAATATTGGTTATTTTCTCCAGGGTCTCTGTCTCCTTCTGGTTTAAGTATTTTCAGGCCCAGTGGCATTTAAAAATACAATTCTGGGAGGAGATGCTTTCCTGGGGCCACAGCTGCTGCTCCAGAGTCTTCCCATGCCTTCTTTCCCAGGGCTCAGCCTTGCCCTTACTAGGCAGGTCTACTCTTTTATTCAGTTCAGGACAAAGGTCAAGTATAATAACCTATTTTGGTGAACAAATAGTTCGTGCATGCAGAGGCATCTGAGTGTTCAGCAGCCTTGACTTGTTGCACCTCTCATGTGTAGGTGGTTACTAATTTCCATTATGTATGTTCTATATAACCAGGTAAGACCTGTATGATAAAAATATTATTTTTTCTGCTAATTTGCTTATCCACACTCTAAGGGAACAAATTTATATACTGTAAGATTATGGTATACTTTTAAAATGCTATATTTGGACATTTTAATGTTTTCCTCTGTAAAATGCTACAGATGTCTTGGATACCTTCATTAGCCATTTAATAGACTACAGGCATTTTACTCATTCTGTTATCTGGCTCCTTATTAGCCTTGCTCTCAAGTTCTGAACGTGTTGTCCTGTTATAGTAATTGGGCTTTGTTCTTATCAGATTTGTGTAGCATTCTGTTAGAGTAGGTATTTTTCTAAGTATAAATAACAGAGGAGCATGAATAACACTTGCCCATGTTACAGAGGAGTTGTGAGGATTACTGTGCAAAAAATGCATTTGTACTGTTAACTAACAAACACATAACAGTTCACCACACTGAGAAACTTGCTGGGTTAGATCTGCTAAAATAGTAGAGAAAACCACAGACCCTCTGCAGAGATAAAAGAAGCTTAAAATGTGAAGGTGTTCAGTGTGGGTACCTCTGCCTTTATGTCAAACTATAGAATTTCCTGCCTCATTGAGGAGATGTGTGGACAATCTGCTACTGTCTAACTATCGGGAGAAAAAGGGAATCGCAGATCAATTTGTGAGGCTGCAGTGAAAAGTGACACAGTCAAGTGTAAGGTAAAAGTAGCTGTTGAAATAGGTCAGTACTGTCAGAATTTGAGGACTCAGGCTTGAAAAGTCGGGCCAAATAAAAAGTGAAAGCTCTGTACTGGTTCTTTCATATCTTAAATGTCTTAAAGTCTGAACTGGATTTTCAGTTTTGGTCCCCACAGTGGTTCCTGGTGCTGTGTGGCAGAATGACAAATCTGTAGCCTGACTGCCTTGTACGTGATATTGCAGAAAGGTCAGTGCAGAGGGAAGGAGGAGGGCCACTTGAGCATCTGTGTTATTTACAAGGTTCCCTACTGGTGGAAGTGGGGAAAAGCCATGAAAACAATGTGGGATGTGGAAAAATGGAAGCTGAGAAAGGAAACCACAAAAAATTGCAATAGGTAGACTTTCTTATCTCTGTCTAGAAATATTATTACTGGTTTTTTAACTGCATGCCACTGCAAGTAGGCTACCATGTTAAAGAAGCAGGGTAAAATTATTATAGGAGTTATTGCTAACCAAATATGACACTAAGTGCTAAAAATCCCTGGAATTAGCCCCAAGGTTGCATGCAAGTTCCCAGGCATTTTGTTTGTCTAGCTGAATGTCCTGCTTGTGGGGAGGTATAAGAGCTTCCCATTGCAAGCTGAAAAGGTTGTCATGGGGAGCTGCCATCCCAAAATCTGATACACCAGAAAAACACCCACCCTGCTTAAAAAATGCAATCAAAAGCAATTGCATGACACAATACAAATACTCAAAAAAGCTTTTCTGTAGCTTTAGTGGTTTCAGTAATTAGTCCATATTCATTTAGACACATGAGATATGGTAAGTTCAAAATAAATGCCCAATCAACTGTATTGAAGAGCTCACTTATTATAGTGCAGTTGAATAAACAGCATGGTACTAACCCAGAATATTTGAAAATAACTGTGCTAAACTCTGACTGGCATATGGGATTAGGCATAATGACTCTACCTACTGATGCTTATGGGTACAGCAATTAAAGCACTAATGTACATCTGTAGTCTGGTTGAGAGTGAATCTGTGCAGAGACCTTCACATCCTCCTCATCTGTGTGAAAAATGTGTGCTCTGACCCCAACTCTAGGCTCTGTCCTTTCTGCAGCTTCCCATTTGTACATTTTTTCCTTTTTTTGGGGGGGCAGGGGGCAGGGAACAGATCAGTGCTGCTCTGAGACTAACAGTTTTTTATGATACTAACAGTGCATGGCACTTGATATGCAGAAAGGAATGTAGTCAAGTCCTATATTCCATTTAGAAAAAAAAATGCAGTTCTCAGATGGCTGAAATACAGTTGACAACAAATGTGATTCAGTATTATCTGAAGAAAAAGTTAGCCATACTTAAGGAGTTTTATCTCACTTAAGAAGGGGCTTGGCTAAGCCAAAACTGAAGGGTTTTCCCCATTTAAATACTGGTTTTGGTTCAGTTGTAACAGGATTTAATACTTTTATTTTTGAAGGACTAATTGGTTGCAAAACTGCAACCTTCCACTGAAAGGGTAATTTTGTGTTATTGCGCTGTATGTCTGTCTCCCTTTACAATTACTGACTTGCTTGCCTCTGAATGTTATATTAACTTTCTGTCTATATAGTAGAATTAAATCTGATCCCTTCTGGCTGAAAAATTTACCTGTGAAAAATCTTGAAATAAGACCTTACAAACACTATTTACTGTAGGTTTTCAAAACGGGTGTTGTAAGTGCATTTAGTTTTTGGTAGCTGAACTAACTTTCAAGTTTAAATATTCAGGAAAAAACTAAAAAATAGAAAAGCTAATATTTCCTTATTTTTGAAATAGTTTTGAAAAGTTACTAGATGAAACAATTAGCTGCAGGAACAGAAAATAAAGGAACTGTTTGTTTCCTTACAGCTGGGGGGGCTTGCTTTATACAAAATTAAACTGAAAATCTTCACAATGTCTTAATGCTTCAAGAAATTCAGAAGCAATGCAAAGAATTTATATTCTCTGTATGTTTTGTGAAGATATTGCTACCACCTTCTGAATTATAATGCAAAATATTCCCTTGCTTGTTTTCTGTCTTTGGAGATGTATTAAAGTTCTTGCTCTGAGGCAGGCACTACAGGTCTTCAATCTGGCTTTACCTCGGAACCCTGTAGCAGCTGGTAGGAGGCTTTCAGTGTGTTCTGCAATACGTATGTGAACTGAAACGTACATAATTCAGAGTGTGCATTATTCTTCACCTGTGTTAAATAAAATCTAACTACTCTTCATAGTGGAGAACTGAATTCAACCCACAGTGTTATTTTTAGGTTTTACAGATGACTCTTTAGCTTCTGGTCACTAGTGTCCTATTTGTGGACTGTAAAAGGCTTTTCAACTCTTATAGCTACATATTTACGAAATGAGGTAGAAAGCCAGAGCTCTCCTTTGAATAGATAGTACACAGTATCTCTTTGTCCTGCAGTGCATAGGAATTGTTTCTTCACTATTCAATTTAGAAATGTGAATTATTATTTTTTGGAGACCAAAACACCTCTTTGGTCACTATGTTTGGTGCAAGACTGACCAGTTCCACTTAGGACTGGGAGTTGTTAAGCAGCTCTGGGAAAAGGAAAACATGGGACAGACCTCTTTAGGACAAAGCTCAGCCTGAAATTACTTGAAGATGGGAAAGCTGTACATCTACTTCTGCTATGCTTCTAGGGTTATATCTCATTGGTTATGTGTGCAAAACATGACAGCTTTCTTTCCCTCTTTCCTTCTCCCTGTTTAAAGCAATACTCTGTGATATTGTAGGTGTTTGCACAAAATACTTACCAAAACTGTCAATGCTAATTGGTTTCAAATTGTGCTCATTCACTACAGTACATGTTATTGCTGTTAGATTATTCTCTGAGGCTGTGTTCATCTCTGCACAAGCTTCACCAAGTAGCTGTTTTATGGTTTCAGCTTACATAAGTATGAGATCAACTCTGTCTCTTTGGCTGCCTTGCACTGCTTTGCTAAATGCTACAGATTATTTGGATGTCCCAGGCAAAGAAGACCCTTTTGATGGACAAGAGTACTGTTAGAAGTAGCAGAACATGTAAAATTAGTTATTTAATATACACTCTTGATAACTTGTCTACTGTTTTATATTAAGTTTCCTTGTAATCTGCAAAGTTCCTTGGAGAAGCACTTGGCCACACTGAATCGTGACTAACTGGAAGCTTGAAGTGTGAAGTATGAAATGGGGCACAGTATTTAAGCTTTGCTTTGAGTGTGCATTTCCACACCTGATTTTCACATCTCCAGATTGAGGAGTTGTAGTTACAGTTTAAAGGCACCTCTTTATTAAAAACCACTAAAGCTGGTGCTAAAGAGGTTCTTAAAAATCCTGTCAAGACTGAAGAACTGAGGTCTAAATGGAGAAAAACATTGGTTCAACTCCATATGTGCTAAATCTCCTCAGCTGGGATCACAGAAGCTGTTCTGTGGCCAAACTGAGCGTGCCTAGTTCTTCTTGGGAACAAAAAAATTGTTTCAACATCAAAAATTAAGAAATGATACTTGTCTTAAAACAAGTCTCTTAAATAGGCTATTTGTACCACTGGCATTTACTTCCCTTTTCACTGGAAATGAGATTGCTGTTTTCTGTGAAGACTTACGTAGGGTGTGGTTCAGTTTGTGCATGCTGGCTCTGTTTCTGACAGGTACAGACCATTCTGTATGTGATTACTCATTCTACAGAGGAATGGTCTAGTGAGATCATGTCTTTCTCATTCAGGAAATAAAGGAGGGGAGCCAGTTCTGACCTGGGCTATACCCCCATTTGAAACCAATGGGACAGTTTGGTTTTAAATGAGGACAGAATTTGGCCTGAGTTCTGTGTGCTCTGGAGCAGAGGAAATCAAGAAGTGATCTCATCAGATATAAAACCTCTAAAATATACTCACAGAGTTCATGAATGCTACCTCTGAAAAAAGTATTTAACTTGATCCTAGAACCTTAAGACTTTATAGGCAGGGTCTGAGTAAATTAACTAGCAAACTTTTGTAGGGACCTTTGACTAATATTTATTTTCAGGTGTGCCCTGAAAGAATTTGTGGACACTGAGGCCTGTTTTATGATTGATTACTAGACTGGCCCAAAAAACTCTAAGAGTGCAGATTAGAAATAATTTTACTTTGTTCTCTTCCTGGAGAGAGACTAGACCAGGTGTGGAAAAGTGGAAATTCTGAGTTGTAAAATCTCAGCTATGCCAACTAGTGCTTGCTGCCACCCTCTCTTCCCCCTTCTCAACTACTATAAATCATCACTTTATTACTGCACTATCCCAGGATACTGTGTCACTCAAAACTGTCTTTCTTGAATGAGAGCTTTTTATGTTGAGCAAGCTAGGAGTTACCCACCCTTATCTCCCTGCCTAAACATAGTTTTTCTCCACAAAATCAATTTTTTTTTTCTAGAAAGACTTTTCCATTGGGGAAAGTGTTAAAAAAAAACCCTATAAGTTTTTCAGCTGTCTTATTGTAATGAGCATTAGCTTTTTTTTTTTTTCTTATACATAGATAAAGGGGAAAATGAACAGGATCCTCTAGGTCAAACTGTTTCCATCCTGGGACAGCAAGAAAAGATGAATTCTGAGGTGATAGAGCTACACACTTTGTCATGATTTGCTTATAAGATTCTTAGCAAATCAAAATTCTCCTGGGATTGGATGTTTCAGGTTGGGGTTTTTCCCTTTCTGAATAACTTTGGTTTTTAAAGTGTGCTGGCTTTGGCTGGTTTAAGTGGTGTGCTCATGGAAGCAATATAACAGTGGTAACAAAATGAAGTGTCTAAATGAATCTCTGATGTCAGCTATAGTTATTGCAGAGCTAGGATAAGCCAGAAAGTAAAGCTGTTCCAGCACAGCTCTCAGCTGGAGCTGATGACTGTGAAGAAGATGGAAAGCCATGCCCCCTTCATACCTCGGGCCAGCTAAAGAGCACTGGCAGTATGCCACTTCCCATTCCCTCTTCTCCCTGGCAGAGGCAGGAGAGCAATGGTAAACACTGCCAGATGTGGAGACATCCTGCTGTGTGGCTGTGTCCGGGGCTGGTGATCAGGCAGCCTCTCTGGACCCTTCTCAAGCCACCAACTGCACAGAAACTTGCCAAGCCATGACATGCATGGTTTAAATAGTCCCACAGCCCCAACCGAGGTTTCTTGGCTGCTATGTGAAATCACCTTCCACACGGTAGCTTTGTAATTTTGACACTTTTTTTGGTGGCTTTTTTTATTTTTTAAAAAAAGCCTTCTATACCCCAAACCTGAAGTTTGGTGTAGCCTGTAGCTCAGGTGAGGAAAAGCATCACCAACAATAGCTGTTCTGAGTAAGAAACAATTAGGATTGCTTACTTCCACTGTTGCTTTTTTCCAACATCTGGAAGCTGCCACCACACCCAAAACTGCAGGAGCAAGTTGAAGAAACCTAAGCATCTTCCTTTTCCAGTTTGTTTCTTGTCTGCTAGGCAGCACACAAAAAGATCTTGCCCTAGAGAAGCAAAGTATATGAGGTGAGCACCCTGAGCACTCTTCTGTCCTTTTCAAGTTTGAGATTTCTTCTCCAGAAAATGTTTTTGTATGATTATATAATTCAATCCAACGTGCTAATTCTGGCTTCGATGATAAGTGATATATCTTGCCTGGAGCACTCGAATTCCTAAGTTGCTGATGTATTTCTCATACTGCAGGCTTCTTCTCGAACTTGAGGTACATGACAGTTTACCATTGACTTGTAGAAGAATGGGAAATTTCCCTTTCTTGATATCTACACTACTGTCTTAAAAACAAATCTGTGACTGTGAAGATGAGGTGTGACTTCTGTTGCCTGGCATTTTATGACCTCAGTGGTACCAAGACATGTGCTGATATAATAATAATTGCAATAAGCTTTAAAGCATCATAAAAGTATACAAGATGGAGCACCTGGCAAGACCTGCCTAGCTCTAGCTAGGATATGAAGTTCCAGGATATGAAGATGCAGCTGGAGCTGTTACTTCTGTGAAGGCAGTGTTCCTGGGAAGCCCAGTCATCTCTGGACATAAAAGCTTCCTTTCTCTGTCTGGAAATTTTTTTTTCTGCAAGACTGGCATTGTTTCCTTGAGTGTATTCCTTCTTTGCCTCTGTTTGGCTGTGCTCCATGTGACTGCTTGTTTGAATGATGCATCGCACAGACCCAGTTTGGAGAATATTGTTACTCATTATTACAGTAGAGTTCCTTTCCACACTTTTGTTTAAGTGCACATCAGTAACTGCTCCTTCATATCTTGGGTCAAAGTGTTCTCCTAGTCAAAGGAACAGGTATTAAGTTACATTCCCTAGTTAGCTTTACAAGGTTTCTGTTTGTGGCAAGCAGCTGGTCTGTGCAGTTGTAGCCTTCAGCCTCCCAGGAAACAACATTGAGTGTAATCTCAACATGAGCATGCATGAGGCAGAGCAATCTGAGTGCCAAGAAGTATTGGTATGATTATCAAAAAGAGCAAGGAAACATGCCCAGCAGCAAAGCCACCTAGCTTAAAGACAGGCAGTGGTTTCTCAAAACTTCCCCAGAAGTGCTCTGTAACTGAATGAAGTGTTGCAAAACACAACAGCGCAGCTGAAGCACGTTGCCTGTTCCTATAAGAAAGTGAGGCAACAATACGGTTGCAATCATTCTGTGGTATGCCTGGGTCTTCATGCCTGCCAGCAGCCTCTGAGAGGGCAGTTCTGGCCCAGAGTAGTTTCCATTCCAGGCAGTGTCTAATTTTTCTGACATGGAAATGCATCTGGTAAGAAGTGGAGCTGGACAGCTGGCCTGCTGGCTGCAGAAGGTTAAGGAGGATCACTGCTGACGGGACAGGAGTTAATTGGTAGCCTGCCAATTAAAAGCTGCTTTTCCATTGCCAATCTGTATTTCATTACCAATCCTCTGTATAGTCCGGTCCCTGAGATGGAAGCTAATGCTTGAGCAATAAAATAAGGAAAAAAAATCAAATTTTATATGGTGCATTTCAGGTATTATATCACGATAATTCAGGATAGACATGTTTTTCTTATGATTGTTATTTTTACATTGATTATAATCTGATTTTTAACAATTTAACAAGCTCGATGGCTGAAGCTGTAAGAGGAAATAAACCTGCCTATAAAACACCAGATTGGTCTTTGTAATGCATACATCCCAGCTCTGCACAGACAGGCAATAGGCTTAAATATCAGCAAATCTGTTTTAACATAAATTGTTTGCTAATTTGGGTTTATATTTCTAGAAGCAAGAATCATTTCTAGTAGTATTGCCCTTGGTTTGAACACTTAACAGTTAGGGTCCTGTCTTTGCCTCTTGCTCCCTGTTCTAGGTCTTGTATTTTGGCTTTCTTTGTAGTATAAGCAAGAGGTCTACATCATGCAAAAATCTGCTTGCCTGACAGTGCTTTCTATTTTGAGCTCTCTAAGCTATGCAATTGGAGAGTGATGCTACTAACATGAGCTTATTTATAGCTTGCTCAAAGGAACAAGGTATGCTTACTGTTCTGAAAACCCTTTAAAAATTTCAGGCACTTTATACTTCTGGCTCTTTTGCACATTCTGTCGCCAATGTCTTTGCTACCTGTTAATTGATGTGCCATTGATATTGATACAGATTTTTTTTTTTGTCTCTTAGTTCAACACCAGGCCAAGGCAGGTTTTCTTTTTTTCTTTCTGAGAAAGAAGGGCCATGTTGTATGCATTGCCAAGAATATATCTTCTATATACTGTTTGGATAATGAAATAAATTTAATGAAAACCACTGAAAGTCAACTCTTTATTGGTCAGCTTTGTTTCAGATGCTCTTTCTGTTTCACTAAATGTGGAGGGCTAGAGACCTGTATGGGGTCAAATTAATTGTGTGGTTAACTTGCTGTTAATACTTCTTTCAAAAGACCCCTAAATCCTGTAGCTCAGGAGCAGTGCAGTTTATATGTGTGTAAATGGTTAACTTACTGTGGAATCCCCTCTTCTCCCAGTGGTGCAGCTACAGCAAATGTGTTCCTGCCCTGCAGGAGGCTTAAATGTCTATCCCCTTACTGCCCTCCTAGTGTTTTTATAGATTTTATAGATTCTTAAGTTGAGTACACAAGTGCTAGTTTATCTCCTTTGCAGAGAAGATATTCATTTGATTTGGAGTAGGTAGCTCTGACCCATTGGTTGTTGCCTGGCACTGATCTTTCAATCTTTGTCAGGTGGCACCTTCTGAATCCTAAAACTGCTTCTACATAAGCTAGTGGTGCAGCTCTGATTAGCTGTGTAATGGCCCAACTTTGGAAGGGGATGTTACGTGGTTCAACTTTGTGGGCAAAAGAAGCCTGTTTAGACAGAAGTGGACAATAAAGAAATGCTAATTTTCACTGTTTTTTTTGTTTCATTTCAGAGCTCTTTGATCTTTACTTATGGTATCATTCCTAGAAATGGTCATAAAACTTAGCAGCTCACTGAAACCCAGTTTTCTTATATTCAGACAAAATAGTCTCTCCTCAGGTTTTACATACTGAGGGATGTACGTGTAATTTGCAGCCTTCAATTTTACTTGCCTTAGTATCAGGCCCATCAAATGAGCCTTTTTTTGGTGCTAATTTCTGTGCCTTTCTGCCCTGGGGCTGTGTTAATTGTACACTGTATTACTGGAGAAAAAATTCTGGGATAAACTCTCCATGCTGCTGTAACCCATCTTTTCAGGTGGTGAATAGTCATGCAGCCTTGATTTAAATATGACTAATCTCATGTTTAACTCTGAATGCACGTGGGAAAGTTTTGCTCAGATACTTAAACAGCAAAGAGGAGAGAAACACTAGCCTGGTTAAAGCAATAATTTTTTTTCAACTATGTACTTGCAGAAAGAATAGATGGGACCACAGTACAAGCTTCTTTCTTCCCATTACTTGTGTGGCACTGATACTTATTGCTATGGTTATCTTTTCTATGGGTATTCATAGCCAAGAATGTATCTAAACATAAATGGGCAACATACCTCATGTACAGTACTTAAATTTCCAAAATACTCAAAATTTACATCTACAGTCCAAGTTTAGGTATCTCCTTCATATTCTCAGCAGATTAAATGTGAACGTGTATAGAGGAAGTGTATACAGTTCTCCATACGTTATCATTTTTTAGCCACATAAGTACAGATGATTTTTGGTGTGCTAAAAAAGTTAGATATATCTGATGATTAAAGAGAGTATTTTTGTTGCTGGTTTGTCCCATCTTAATTTTTCACCTAAACATCTGACAAGGGTGTTCTTAAAGCTTGCTTTTCCCTGCCTTTCAGAGTAATGGAAAGTGCTTTTTGCCCTTTGAGCCAAGAGCTTCTTTCTTAGTCTATTTTCTTGTACAAACGCTGCTTCCCTCCAAGGCTCTCGGCAGTCACTCAGCCTCTGTGTTACAATTCTTTCTGTAGTGTAAGGTAAGGATAATAGAATCACTAATCACACCTTCACAGCAGCGTGGTAAGAATTAACTTGTTACAGTTTGCAAGCTGCTTTTATAATAACATGTTATTGGTTCTAACCTTATTCTCATTGAAGTCAATGGCCAGAATTATGTAAGTAGCATAATATTCTTCAGTACTCCCTCAAGAAAAAAAAACAAAATCCATGAAGGCATGAAACTATCAAGAAAATAGAAGGAAAAAAGAAAAGTAGAATTCCCTAAATTGTCATTAGGATTGTATGAATTCTGGCCAATATAATGTTCCATCTATAAAATTTGCTACTTTTTTTCCTATTAAAGTTTAATAAAAGGTGGCTTGCTTGTCTTCTGAGCTATATAATTATACTGGATAATCTAAGACTCGAGAAAGCAACGAAGAATGTGAATTTAAGTAATCCATACTGAACTCTTTCAGACAGCTTTCTGTAACTGTAATTATTTGAAATACTTCCCCTGGCAAATAGAAGATATGAGAAAAGTGTTGTGCAAACGTAACAGGCAT
The DNA here is from genome assembly GCF_000699245.1 of Pterocles gutturalis. Taxonomy (NCBI): domain Eukaryota; kingdom Metazoa; phylum Chordata; class Aves; order Pterocliformes; family Pteroclidae; genus Pterocles; species Pterocles gutturalis. The sequence continues at coordinate 1,658 of NW_010133372.1, read as the reverse complement.
TGTATGTATTCAGGGGGTGTGTTTTGATAACAGCTGATCTGTAGTCCTTCAGCAGTGGCCTTTGTATCATCTGCAAATAATTGTGCTAGACTGTTACTATGAAAAGAGGATTACAAAAAGAGGAAAGACTGTCTTTCATTGTCTTGAATCCCATTTCAGTTGTTTACAAAAGAGAAAAAAATCTTTCTTGTAGTCTTGTATTGCATTTTTGTATATGTTGCATTGCAAAGATAAGGTTAGGTGTTTGTTGTTACTTTTGAGCTAAAAGCAACAGAGTTTTTCTTGAAGCTGTAGTTATGACTGTGATGGGAGCAGTAGCAGGGCTGCTGCTGGATGCAGTACTACACCTGGGCCTCATCCTGAATCAGAGGAATTTGAGGGCTGGGAGCTTAGCTCATGCTGTCAGGCCATGCACAGAACTGTGTATGGACTGCCTGCAACAGGCTTTTTGAGTAGGATGCGTGCCTTATAATTTGTTCTGTTTCTTGTTGTTATGAGACTGCTGGAACACAGCTAGCAGAGAAAATACTCGGTAGTATTGTGCCATTGTGCCTTTTCCCACCAGCATGGAAAATGCATCTTCTCAATCATTATTTACCAAGCAAGTAGCTAAACATTATCCTAACCTCTCATGAAGGACAGTATTGAAGGACTCTGCAATGCAAAATAATGTTTCCCACGCAGCCTGAAATAAAAAGCAGGTATGTTAGTCACAGAAAGAGGCACCAGCTCATTAATGGAAGGAAGCGCCTTAACCTGTGATGTGATCCAGCACATGCGTAAGATCATCTTGAATATTTGCAACAGCTTTATTTGCCAGGATCTTATCTTGTATTGTAACAAAAGCTTCAGTTGGTTCTCAGAAGCATTTCATTCTATGAACAGATACCATAGGTTTATGATGTGTAGTTTGATAGTTCTTTTTTTCTTAAAAAAAAAGACTGCTCAGAGCTGTGTTCGCTTTGTCATCAAGTGGCCTGTATACTTCAGAGTAAGATCATATAATTACTGATCCTTGATAGCTTTGCAAAACAGAACCGTATCCATTGGACTGTTCCATGTGCAATTTTTTCAAGCAAGTTAGACAATTGCTTACTGTGTTTGAAAAAATTAATCTCTTTGAAATGTAGTGGGTGGTTTCAATGTTAATATAACTTTAGGGAAACATAAGCACTCAGTCTTTGGAATCTCTTTGGTACTAGCTCATGCCTCAGAGTTCAGCACTACTTTTATCTACCTTAGGGACAATCCAGTTGGGACTGGATCCTGGCTGTTGTTAACTAACATAGTTTTATCAAAGGTAATATGCTGATTTACACTGGCAGAGGCACCAGTGCTCAATATTTTTAGGTCTTAAAGAAGCCTATTTGCAGAGGTCTTAATACATTGATAAGAAAAACACTTTAAAAGTTTAAACAGTAACATCATCATCTTTGATCTGCCAGATGAAATTTTAGGTTCCTTCAAATATTGCCATGTGCAAATGAAGTGGTGTATTTGGAGAGTGAAACAAAGGGAAACCATATATACATAAAAAAGTGGCAGGAAAAAATACATCATCTTAGAAATTAAGATATTTCACTGGTTGGTGGGGGAAGGGGAAAGAAGTACCATTGACATGGGTGAGTACCATTTAACAAGGGCAAGTGTAGAGTCTT